>NW_020172205.1:0-3035 GCF_003031525.2 Neophocaena asiaeorientalis asiaeorientalis | reverse complement strand
TATATATCTCACATCTTCTTTTCCATCCCTCTGTTGATGGACACTTGGGTTGCTTCCATGTCTTGGTTATTGTAAATAATGCTTCAGTGAACATAAGGGTACATATATCTTTTCAAATTAGTGCTTTTATGTTCTTCAGATAAATACCCAGATAGTGAAATAACTGGTTCGTATGGTAGTTCTATTCTTAATTTTTTGAAGAATCTACATACTGTTTTCCAAAGTGGCTGCACCAATTTACAGTCCCACCAACAGCGTATGAGGGTTCCCTTTCCTCCACATCCTCTCCAGCATTTGTTATTTCTTGTCTTTTCAATTATAGCCATTCTAACAGGTGTGAACTGATATCTCATTGTGGGTTTGATTTGCATTTCCCTAATAATTAGTGATATTAAACATCTTTTCATGTGCTGGTTGGCTATTTGTGTGTCTTCTTTGGAAAAATGTCTATTCATATCCTCTGCCCATTTTTTAAATCATATTGCTTGTTTTTTGATGTTGAGTTGTATAAGGTTGTTATATATTTTGGATATTAATTGCTTACCTAATATATTATTTGTGAATATCTTTTCCCATGCAGTAGGTTGTCTTTTCATTTTGTTGATGGCTTCCTTTGCTGTGAAGAAGTTTTTTAGTTTTGTATAGTCTCATTTGTTTATTTTTTATTTTGTTTCCCTTGCTTTTGGAGTCAGTTTCACAAAAACATTGCTAACACTGATGTCAGTGAAATTATCACCTATGTTTTCTTCTAGGAGTTTTATGGTTTCAGGTCTTACTTTCAAGTCTTTAACTCATTTAGAGTTAATTTTTTGTGCCTGATGTAAGTAATGATTAGATTTTGTCCTATTGCACGAGGCTGTCCAGTTTTCCCAACACCATTTATCGAGGAGACTATCCATTCTTCATTGTATGTTTTCTGCTCCTTTATCATAAATTGTTCATATATGCGTGGGTTTATTTCTGGGCACTCAATTCTGTTTCATTGATCTGTCTGTTTTTGTGTGAGTGCCATACTTTTTGGTTACTATAGATTTGTAATATACTTTGAAATCAGGAAGCATGATACCTCCAGCTTTGTTCTTCTTTCTCAAGATTGTTTTGGCTATCCAGTATCTTTTCTCACGCCACACAAAATTTTAAATTATTTGTTCTAGTTCTGTGAAATATGCTATTGGAATTTTGATAGAGATTGCATTGAATTTATAAGTTGATTTGGGTATTGTGGACATTTTAACAATATTCTTTGAAGGCATGAACATGAAATATCCTTCTATTTACTTGTGTGTTCTTCTTATAATTTTCAATGTACAGGTGTTTCACTTCTTTGGTTAAATTTTTTTCCTAGGTATTTTATTCTTTTTGATGCAACTGTAAATGGGATTTTTTCTTTATTTCTATTTCTGATAGTTCATTATTAGTGTATAGAAATGGCACAGATTCCTGTATATTGATTTTGTATCTTGCAACTTTACTGAATTCATTTATTAGTTCTAACAGTTTTTTTTATGGGAGTCTTTAGGGCTTTCTACATATGTAGTATCATGTCATCTGCAAATAGTGAAGTTTTACTTCTCCCTTTCCTATTTGGAGACTTTTTATTTCTTTTCCTTCCTAATTGCTGTGGCTAGGACTTTCAATACAATGTTGAATAGAAGTGGCAAGAATAGGCATCCTTGTCTTATTCCTCATCTTAGAGAAAAATCTTTCAGCTTTTCACCATTATGAATGATGTTAGCTGTGGTTTTGTTATATATGGCCTTTATTATGTTGAGAGACTTTACTTCTATACACACTGAGTTGAGAGTTTTTTTTATCATAAATGGATGTTGAATTTTGTCAAAGGCTTTTTCTGCATGTATTGAGATGATCATATCGTTTTTATCCTTCATTCTGATAATGTGATGTATTATGTTGATTGATTTGCAGATGTTGAACCATTCTTGAGCCTTTTGAATAAATCCCACTTGATCATGGTGTATGATCCTTTTAAAGTATTGAGGAATTCGGAATGCTAATATTTTGTTGAGGATTTTTGCATCTACATTCATCAAGGATATTGGCCTATAATTTTCTTTTTTTGTGGCATCATTGTCTGCTTTTGGTATCAGGGGGGTTATGTTGGCTTTGTAAAACATGTTTGGAAGGTTTTCCTCCTCTTAAATTTTTTGATAGAGTTTGAGAAGAATAGATATTCAGTCTTCTTTGAATGTTCGAATGTTTTGTAGAATTTGCCAATGAAGCTGTCTGGTCCTGGCTTTTGTTTGTTGGGAGATTTTTTTTTTTTTTGCGGTACGCGGGCCTCTCTCACTGTTGTGGCCTCTCCCGTTGTGGAGCACAGGCTCAGCGGCCATGGCTCATGGGCCCAGCTGCTCCGCGGCATGTGGGATCTTCCCGGACCGGGGCACGAACCCGTGTCCCCTGCATTGGCAGGCGGACTCTCAACCACTGTGCCACCAGGGAAGCCCTGTTGGGAGATTTTTGATTACTGTTTCAATCTCCTTACTAGTAATCATTCTGTTCAGATTTTCTATTTCTTCATGATTCAGTCTTGGAAGATTATATGTTTCTAGGAATTTATCCTGTCTTTCTAAGTGGTCTAATTTGTTGGCATGCAATTGTTCATGGTAGTCTCTTATGATCCTTTGTATTTCTGTGGTATCAGTTGTAATTTTTCCTTTTTCATCTCTGATTTTCATTTGAGTCCTCTCTTTTTTCTTGGTTAGTCTAGCTAAAGGTTTGTTGATTTTATCTTTTCAAAGAACCAGCTCTTAGTTTCATTGATATTTTGTATTCTATTTCTTAGTCTTTATTTCATTTAATTTTATTCTGATTTTCTTTCAGGCTATTGAAGTGCTGTCTTTTATTTTAATGTCAATGTGTAAAGTGGCATACAGGCAACTTAAAATAACATCATACATGATATTGACATATTTATTCTTAGAACATATGCATTATATTTACAGACATACAAATATAGGACAAAGTTTTACAAATTCTTTTACTAATTACATGTTTACAACATTTTCAGAAATAAA
>NW_020172204.1:0-569 GCF_003031525.2 Neophocaena asiaeorientalis asiaeorientalis | reverse complement strand
TTCCTATACTTTCAAGTCACCATGTTTGTGGTAATTTGTTATAGCAGCTATAGAAAACCAATAGACATAACACTCAAAATTCAGATTCTATCCACTCAGCAGTTTTTATGGCGTGCCAGGGGAAGTTTCAAAATTTTTTTATTGTGGACATTTTTAAGCATATATGAATTGTAGAGGTTTTATGATGACCCCCATGACCCATCACCAGCTTCAACAATTATCAATTTATGATGACCTTGTCTCAAGTCTACTCATTCCCACTCTCCATCACCCATGTTATTTTTAAACAAATCTTATATATAGATCACATTTCCCATAATTATTTCCAAACGTGTTTCTAAACTATATGCCCTATTTTTTTTAAAAAACTGGAATACCATTATCCAACCTAAATTTTAAGAAATAATTCCTTAATATCATCTACTACCAGGGAGTGTTTACATTTCCATTTGCCTCATAAATGTCACAGATGTTTTTTTCCAGTTGTATGAAGCAGGATTCAAATACAGCCCACACCGTGCTGCTAGCTCCTATGTCTCTTTAGTCTTTTTTTTCATCTACAGGCTCCC
>NW_020172203.1:7565-7693 GCF_003031525.2 Neophocaena asiaeorientalis asiaeorientalis | reverse complement strand
CCCCTAATCCTAACTCGTACACTAACACTAACCCATACCCTCATATGTACGCTCACCGTAAACCGTTGTCGTACCCTTACCTGTCCCCTAAACCGTCCCCATACCCTAAATCTAACCCTAACCCTAAC
>NW_020172203.1:2320-7113 GCF_003031525.2 Neophocaena asiaeorientalis asiaeorientalis | reverse complement strand
CCCTAACCCCAGCCCTTACCCGAAGGCTTTCCCTAAACCGTCCCCTAATCCTAACCCGTACGGTAACACTAACCCGTGCCCTAACACGTAAGCTCACCCTAAACCATTGTCGTATCCTCCCTTGTCCCCTAAACCGTCCCCGTCCCCTAACCCTAACCCTAACCCTATTCCTTACCCGAAGGCTTACCCTAAACCGTCCCCTAATCATAACCCGTACGCTATCACTAACCCGTACCCTAACACGTACACTCATTCTAAACCGTTGTCCTACCCTAACCTGTCCCCTAAACCGTCCCCATCCCCTAACCCTATCCTTAACCCTAAACCTAACCCTTACCTAAAGCCTTACCCGAACCCGTACACTAACCCTAACACGCACGCTAACACTAACACGTGCCCTAACACGTACGCTCACCCTAAACCGTTGTCGTACCCCAGCCTGTCCCCTAAACCATCCCCGTCCCCTAACCCTAACCCTAACCCTTACCCGAAGCCTTACCCGAACCCGTCCCCTAATCCTAACCCGTACGCTAACACTAAACAATACCCTAACACGTACGCTCACTCTAAACCCTTGTCTTACACTAACCTGTCCCCTAAACCGTCCCCTAACCCTAACCATAACCCTAACCCTAACCCTAACCCTTCCCCGAAGCCATACCCTTACCCGTCCCCTAATCCTAACCCGTATGCTAACACTAAACCGTGCCCTAACATGTACGCTCACCCTAAACCGTTTACAAAACCTAACCTGTCCGCTAAACCTTCCTCGTCCCCGTCCCCTAACCCTAATCCTAACCCTAAACCGAACCCTTACCCGAAGCCTTACCCTAACCCATCCCCTAATCCTAACCCGTACGCTAACAATAACCCCTGCCCTAACACCTAGGCTCACACTAAACAGTTGTCGTACACTAACCTGTCCCCTAAACCGTCCCCGTACCCTTGCCCTAACCCGAACCCTTACAGGAAGCCTTAACCTAACCCGTCCCCTAATCCGAACCCGTACGCTAACACTAACCCATACCCTAACACCTACGCTCACCCTAAACAGTTGTCGTCCCCTAACCTGTCCCCTAAACCGTCCCCGTACCCTTGCCCTAACCCGAACCCTTACAGGAAGCCTTAACCTAACCCGTCCCCTAATCCGAACCCGTACGCTAACACTAACCCATACCCTAACACCTACGCTCACCCTAAACAGTTGTCGTCCCCTAACCTGTCCCCTAAACCGTCCCCGTACCCTTACCCTAACCCGAACCCTTACAGGAAGCCTTAACCTAACCCGTCCCCTAATCCGAACCCGTACGCTAACACTAACCCATACCCTAACACGTATGCTCAACCTAAACCGTTGTCGTACACTAACCTGTCCCCTAAACCATCCCTGTACCCTAAACCTAACCCTAACCCTTACCCGAAGACTTACCCTAACCCGTCCCCTAATCCTAACCCATACGCTAACACTAACCGATACCCTAACCCGTACGCTCAGCCTAAACCGTTTATCTAACCTAACCTGTCCGCTAAACTGTCCCCGTCCCCTAACCCTAACCCTAACCTTAACCCTTACCCGAAGCCTTACCCTAACCCGTCCCCTAATCCTACCCCGTACGTTAACACTAACCCGTGCCCTAACATGTACGCTCACTCTAACCCGTTGTCGTACACTAACCTGTCCCCTAACCCGTCCCCTAACCCTACCCATACCCCTCAACCTAACCTAACCCTTACCCGAAGCCATACCCTAACCCGTCCCCTAATCCTACCCCGTACGTTAACACTAACCCGTGCCCTAACATGTACGCTCACTCTAACCCGTTGTCGTACACTAACCTGTCCCCTAACCCGTCCCCTAACCCTACCCATACCCCTCAACCTAACCTAACCCTTACCCGAAGCCATACCCTAACCCGTCCCCTAATCCTACCCCGTACGTTAACACTAACCCGTGCCCTAACATGTACGCTCACTCTAACCCGTTGTCGTACACTAACCTGTCCCCTAACCCGTCCCCTAACCCTACCCATACCCCTCAACCTAACCTAACCCTTACCCGAAGCCATACCCTAACCCGTCCCCTAATCCTACCCCGTACGTTAACACTAACCCGTGCCCTAACATGTACGCTCACTCTAACCCGTTGTCGTACACTAACCTGTCCCCTAACCCGTCCCCTAACCCTACCCATACCCCTCAACCTAACCTAACCCTTACCCGAAGCCATACCCTAACCCGTCCCCTAATCCTACCCCGTACGTTAACACTAACCCGTGCCCTAACATGTACGCTCACTCTAACCCGTTGTCGTACACTAACCTGTCCCCTAACCCGTCCCCTAACCCTACCCATACCCCTCAACCTAACCTAACCCTTACCCGAAGCCATACCCTAACCCGTCCCCTAATCCTACCCCGTACGTTAACACTAACCCGTGCCCTAACATGTACGCTCACTCTAACCCGTTGTCGTACACTAACCTGTCCCCTAACCCGTCCCCTAACCCTACCCATACCCCTCAACCTAACCTAACCCTTACCCGAAGCCATACCCTAACCCGTCCCCTAATCCTACCCCGTACGTTAACACTAACCCGTGCCCTAACATGTACGCTCACTCTAACCCGTTGTCGTACACTAACCTGTCCCCTAACCCGTCCCCTAACCCTACCCATACCCCTCAACCTAACCTAACCCTTACCCGAAGCCATACCCTAACCCGTCCCCTAATCCTACCCCGTACGTTAACACTAACCCGTGCCCTAACATGTACGCTCACTCTAACCCGTTGTCGTACACTAACCTGTCCCCTAACCCGTCCCCTAACCCTACCCATACCCCTCAACCTAACCTAACCCTTACCCGAAGCCATACCCTAACCCGTCCCCTAATCCTACCCCGTACGTTAACACTAACCCGTGCCCTAACATGTACGCTCACTCTAACCCGTTGTCGTACACTAACCTGTCCCCTAACCCGTCCCCTAACCCTACCCATACCCCTCAACCTAACCTAACCCTTACCCGAAGCCATACCCTAACCCGTCCCCTAATCCTACCCCGTACGTTAACACTAACCCGTGCCCTAACATGTACGCTCACTCTAACCCGTTGTCGTACACTAACCTGTCCCCTAACCCGTCCCCTAACCCTACCCATACCCCTCAACCTAACCTAACCCTTACCCGAAGCCATACCCTAACCCGTCCCCTAATCCTACCCCGTACGTTAACACTAACCCGTGCCCTAACATGTACGCTCACTCTAACCCGTTGTCGTACACTAACCTGTCCCCTAACCCGTCCCCTAACCCTACCCATACCCCTCAACCTAACCTAACCCTTACCCGAAGCCATACCCTAACCCGTCCCCTAATCCTACCCCGTACGTTAACACTAACCCGTGCCCTAACATGTACGCTCACTCTAACCCGTTGTCGTACACTAACCTGTCCCCTAACCCGTCCCCTAACCCTACCCATACCCCTCAACCTAACCTAACCCTTACCCGAAGCCATACCCTAACCCGTCCCCTAATCCTACCCCGTACGTTAACACTAACCCGTGCCCTAACATGTACGCTCACTCTAACCCGTTGTCGTACACTAACCTGTCCCCTAACCCGTCCCCTAACCCTACCCATACCCCTCAACCTAACCTAACCCTTACCCGAAGCCATACCCTAACCCGTCCCCTAATCCTACCCCGTACGTTAACACTAACCCGTGCCCTAACATGTACGCTCACTCTAACCCGTTGTCGTACACTAACCTGTCCCCTAACCCGTCCCCTAACCCTACCCATACCCCTCAACCTAACCTAACCCTTACCCGAAGCCATACCCTAACCCGTCCCCTAATCCTACCCCGTACGTTAACACTAACCCGTGCCCTAACATGTACGCTCACTCTAACCCGTTGTCGTACACTAACCTGTCCCCTAACCCGTCCCCTAACCCTACCCATACCCCTCAACCTAACCTAACCCTTACCCGAAGCCATACCCTAACCCGTCCCCTAATCCTACCCCGTACGTTAACACTAACCCGTGCCCTAACATGTACGCTCACTCTAACCCGTTGTCGTACACTAACCTGTCCCCTAAACCGTCCCCTAAACCTAACCATAACCCTCAACCTAACCTAACCCTTACCCGAAGCCATACCCTAACCCGTCCCCTAATCCTAACCCGTACGCTAACACTAACCCGTGCCCTAACATGTACGCTCACCCTAAACCATTGTCGTACCCTAACTTGTCCCCTAAACTGTCCCCGTCCCCGTCCCCTAACCCTAACCCTAACCCTAACCCTAAACCTTACCCGAAGCCTTACCCTAACTCGTCCCCTAATCCTAACCGGTACGCTAACACTAAACCGTGCCGTAACACGTACGCTCACCCTAAACAGTTGTTGTACACTAACCTGTCGCCTAAACCGTCCCCGTCCCCTAACCCTAACCCTAACCCTAATCCTAACACTAACTGTTACCCGAAGCCTTACTCTATCCCGTTCCCTAATGCTAACCAGTACGCTAAAACGTACGCTCACCCTAAACTGTTGTCGTACCCTAACCTGTCCCCTAAACCGTCCCCGTACCTTAACCCTAACCCTAACCCTAATCCTAACACTAACTGTTACCCGAAGCCTTACTCTATACCGTCCCCTAATGCTAACCAGTACGCTAAAACGTACGCTCACCCTAAACCTTTGTCGTACCCTAACCTGTCCCCTAAACCGTCCCCATCCCCTAACCCTAACCCTAAACCTAACCCTAAACCTAAACCTAACCCTTACCC
>NW_020172203.1:0-1845 GCF_003031525.2 Neophocaena asiaeorientalis asiaeorientalis | reverse complement strand
TACGCTCACCCTAAACGGTTGTCGTACCCTAACCTGTCCCCTAAACCGTCCCCGTACCCTAACCCGAACCCTAACCCTAAACCTAACCCTAACCTTACACTTACCCGTCCCCTTATCCTAACCCATACGCTAAAACTAATCCATACCCTAACACGTACGCTCACCCTAAACCGTTGTCGTACCCTAACCTGTCCCCTAAACCGTCCCCGTACCCTAACACTAACCCTAACACTAACCCTGACCGTTACCCGAAGCCTTACACTAACCCATCCTATAATCCTAACCCGTATGCTAACCCTAACCCATACTCTTACACATACGCTCACCCTAAACGGTTGTCGTACCCTAACCAGTCCCCTAAACCGTCCCCGTACCCTAACACTAACCCTAACACTAACCCTGACCGTTACCCGAAGCCTTACACTAACCCATCCTATAATCCTAACCCGTATGCTAACCCTAACCCATACTCTTACACATACGCTCACCCTAAACGGTTGTCGTACCCTAACCAGTCCCCTAAACCGTCCCCGTACCCTAACACTAACCCTAACACTAACCCTGACCGTTACCCGAAGCCTTACACTAACCCATCCTATAATCCTAACCCGTATGCTAACCCTAACCCATACTCTTACACATACGCTCACCCTAAACGGTTGTCGTACCCTAACCAGTCCCCTAAACCGTCCCCGTACCCTAACACTAACCCTAACACTAACCCTGACCGTTACCCGAAGCCTTACACTAACCCGTCCTATAATCCTAACCCGTATGCTAACCCTAACCCATACTCTTACACATACGCTCACCCTAAACTGTTGTCGTACCCTAACCAGTCCCCTAAACCGTCCACGTCCCCGTCCCCTATCCCTAACCCTAACCCTAACACTAACCCTTACCCGAAGCCTTACCCTAACCTGTCCCCTAATCCTATCTGGTATGCTAACACTAACCTGTGCCCTAACACGTACGCTCTTCTAAAACTTTGTCGTACCCTAAGCTGTCCCCTAAACCATCCCCATCCCCTAACCCTAACCCAAACCCTAACCTTAAACCTAACCCTTATCCGAAGACTTACCCTAACCCGACTCCTAAGCCGTACGCTAACACTAACCCGTACGCTAACAGGGACGCTCAACCTAAACCGTTGTCGTACCCTAACATGTCCCCTAAACCGTCCCCGTCCCCTAACCCTAACCCAAACCCTAACCTTAAACCTAACCCTTATCCGCAGACTTACCCTAACCCGCCTCCTAAGCCGTACGCTAACACTAACCCGTACGCTAACAGGGACGCTCAACCTAAACCGTTGTCGTACCCTAACATGTCCCCTAAACCGTCCCCGTCCCCTAACCCTAACCCAAACCCTAACCTTAAACCTAACCCTTATCCGCAGACTTACCCTAACCCGCCTCCTAAGCCGTACGCTAACACTAACCCGTACGCTAACAGGGACGCTCAACCTAAACCGTTGTCGTACCCTAACATGTCCCCTAAACCGTCCCCGTCCCCTAACCCTAACCCAAACCCTAACCTTAAACCTAACCCTTATCCGCAGACTTACCCTAACCCGCCTCCTAAGCCGTACGCTAACACTAACCCGTACGCTAACAGGGACGCTCAACCTAAACCGTTGTCGTACCCTAACATGTCCCCTAAACCGTCCCCGTCCCCTAACCCTAACCCTAACCCTAACCCTAACCCTTACCCGAAGCCTTACCCTAACCCGTCCCCTAATCCTAACTTGTACACTAACACTAACACGTACCCTAACACTTCCACTCACAGTAAACCTTTGTCATAACCTAAACTTTCCCCTAAACCGTCCCCGTCCCCTAACCC
>NW_020172202.1:0-537 GCF_003031525.2 Neophocaena asiaeorientalis asiaeorientalis | reverse complement strand
CCTGTAAACCCTGTAGGAATGCTTCTGGGGAGAAAATGAGTGTGATCCGTCTAAACCCAAGGGCTTGCCTGGACGCGGTGTTGGTCAGCCTGACAAGCTCTAGAGCTAAAGGGAATCTCAACGTGAAAACTTGCTTCCAGCATAGGCCCTTAGTAGCCGTGCAGCGAGGGAGGCATGCAGCTGCTTTCCACGCATACTGTACGCTCCTTGAGGAGAGCTACGTTTCCAGCGTCCTCGAGTGGTCTCAGGACAGCATTTCCGGTGAGTCCGAGGTGCACAGAGAGAGACTCTGTCAGGGTGCCTTGTGTGAGCTGCCAAGAGAGAATACTGTGCTTGGAATACTTTGAGGCCCTGGCACTTGGAGTCACTCTGCCCGAGGAGGAAGTCAGGATCTTGCCATTCTATATCGCTCCAGGCACACCCAGCATGAACACATGACTGGCAGTAAGGGCCTGCTTTGCCGTGCAGAAGCAGAGGCACGCAGCTGCTTCCATGGGGCGGTGGCCTCTGCTCTACCTTCCTTGAACGGCAGCACAG
>NW_020172201.1:0-1741 GCF_003031525.2 Neophocaena asiaeorientalis asiaeorientalis | reverse complement strand
CTGGGATGAGTGGGGTGGGAGGGAGTTGTGCAAAAGAGGGACCCTCCTCCTGGGTTCCACAGTGTTGACCTAGTTCTCTGCTTTCACTGCCATCCCTTGAGGACTTGGAAGGACTTAAGTCTTTGTCTGAGTCTTAATTATGTCTCTGAAAAACAGTGTGACCCAGGACCAAGTCACTTATCCTTCTGAAGCCACACAGTTGTCATTGGTAAAGTAGATAAAAGACCCTTTCCTCTTCCATGATGTGCTGTGAAGAGTCCACAGTGGCTCATAAGTACAGTACCTTCAAAATTTATATATCTATTCCAATATGATGACAGTTTCTCCATCTCTGCAGCATAGAACTGACCCTTTTAAGCCTTCTCTCTGCTTTGTGACCAGTGTTCCTGAGTATCAATGAGATAACTTTTTCCTGCTGGGAAGAGGACTAAGAGCAAAGGCTCTGCTTAGGAAGGTGGTCAGGAGCACATGCAGAGGCAGCATTCTAGTTCAGATCCCACACTCTCCCCTGGCTCACTGCAAAGCAGGGAAACAGGCCTTCCCTTGAGCTGGTACTTCTCGTGAATTAATGACATCCTTTCCTCTATCAGCTTGTCTTATTCCTCATCTTCCTGTGATGTGAGTTAAACCCTGGGCTTATTTTTCTCCCCTCCTCCCTCCATCTTTCTTTGTCTCTCTCTATTTTTTTTTATAAGAATAGTGGTTTTTATTTTTGTATTGAGGTATATTTGATTTACAATATTATATTAGTTTCAAGTGTACAATATGGTGATTCAAATTTTTTATAGATTATACTCCATTTAAAGTTATTAGAAAATATTGGCTATATTCTCTGTGCTATACAGCATATCCTTGTAGTTTATTTATTTCATACAGCGTAGATTGTCCCCCTCCCTTTCCCCACTGGTAACCACTAGTTTATTCTCTATATATGTGAGTCTGCTTCTTTCTTGTTATATTCACTATTTGGTTGTATTTTTTAGATTCCACATATAAGTGATATCATACAGTATTTCTTTCTCTGACTTATTTTACTTAGAGTAATAACCTCCAAGTCCATCCATTGTTGTTGAAAATGGCACAATTTCATCTTTTTTATAGTGAGTTGAACTCCATTTGTATATATATATACACACCACATCTTCTTTATCCATTCATCTGATGATGGACACTTTGGTTGCTTCCATGTCTTGGCAATTGTCAATAATACTGATATGAACATTGGAGTGCATGTGTCTTTTCAAATTAGTGTTTTCATTTTCTTCAGAAAATTCCAGGAGCAGAATTGCTGGGTCATATGGTAACACTATTTTCGTTTTCTTGAGGAACCTCCATATTGTTTTCCAGAGCGGCTGCACCAACTTACACTCCCACCAACAGTGTACGAGGGTTCCCTTTTCTCTACATCCCAACCAATATGCATTATTTGTGGTCTTTTTGATGATAGGCATTCTGATGGGTGTGAGGTGATATCTCATTGTGGTTTAGGTTTGCATTTTTCTGCTGATTAGCTGTGTTGAACATCTTTTCGTGTGCCTGTTGGCCAGTTGTATATCGTCTTTGGAAAGATGTCTACTCATGTTTTCTGCTCACTTTTAATTGTGTTTTTTGATATTGAGTTGTATGAGTTATCTATGTTTTTGGATGTTAACCCTTTATCGGTCATATCATTTGCAAACATTTTCACCCATCCAGTAGGCTGTCTTTTTGTTTTGTCAGTGATTTCCTTTGCTGTGCAAAA
>NW_020172200.1:0-3446 GCF_003031525.2 Neophocaena asiaeorientalis asiaeorientalis | reverse complement strand
AATTAAGGGGCCTAAGATTGGTGTTAGCCAGGTATAGAGGGCGGATTGCCACCAATCGGGGACTGGGGAGGCGGACTGTTGGTGTTCGCATTGGAGTTCTTCTCTTAAGCGATGGAGGGCTTTTACTTTGTCTTACGTTGTCTTCGAATCCTGTTTCATTGATGTAATAGCAGCATTCCTCCTGTAGGAAGAGGCAGGTACCTCCTTTGTCGGCCGTCAGGAGATCCAGGGCTCATCTATTTTGGAGGGCAACTTGGGCTACTGAGGTGATCTGGCGCTGGAGGGAGGTGATGGAGGCGGCAGAAGCCTCGATGGCTAGCTGGAGTTTCTGTTCTAGGTCACGGGATATTGAGACACTGTATGTTAGGGCTCCTCCCCCGATGTCCGCAGCAACGAGAGAGGAGGCGAGGGAAATGCCTGCGACCATAGGGAGAAAGATGGCCCTTTGGCCCTTAGAGAGGTCGAGGGCCCGCGTGAGTGCTATCAGTTAAGCCCTTTGAGAGGTTGTCCCTTCTGGGAGGCTGTTAGCCTTGATAATAGTTGAGATAGTTACCACCGCATAGGCTGCCCGTCGGCGTCTGTCAGGACCGAGTATTGAGCTACCGTCCACAAAGAGAGTGCGGTCCGGATTTGAAAGAGGGGTGGCAAAGAGTGCCTCTCTTGGTGGTTTGAAGGGTTCTATGACATGAGGGCAGGAATGGGATGGAAAAACCCCGGTGCCAGAGATAGGCAGGAGGGAAGCCAGGTTCAGGCGAGGGGAGAGATCAAGAGAAATAGCTGGGTTTTCAATGAATAGTAGGTGGAACTCCTGGATGCGGGAGGGGCCCAGGAGGAAGAGAGACTTGTGGCCTCGGAGGTCGACCAGCCGGTGGGAGGAAAGCACGCTTGGTGGGTGGGCCAGAGTCAGTTTGAGTGTTTGTTTGGTCAGTTCGGCTGCCGCTGCTAGGGCCCAAAGGCATGGTTGCCATCCCCGCAGGGTTGGGTCTAGCTGTTTGGAGAGGTAAGCCACGGGGTGGTAGGAAGGCCCTACAGGCTGGGCAAGGAGTCCAGTGGTTATCCCGGCCCGTTCATCCACAAAAAGGTGAAAAGGTCGGTTTGGGTTGGGCAGAGAAAGGGGAGAAGATATCAGAGCGTTACGGAGGGTGAGAAAGGCCTGTCGAACGGCGGAAGGAGAGGTGAGGGGTCCTTGAGGGGTTTCTTTAGCGGCTAGATATAAGGGTTTAGCGAGGAGAGCAAAGTTAGGGATCCAGTGTCGGAAAAATCCTATAAGGCCCAAAAAGGAGAGAATTTGTTCCGCTGTTTCCGGAGGCTGGAGTTCACGGATAATCCGGGTGCGGTCGGCTGTTAGACCTTTTGTGGTAGGGGTAAGGTGGAGCCCCAGGTAGGTTACAGAAGATACAGATAACTGAGCCTTGGCTGGGGAGACCCGATAACCGCGAGAGCCAAGGTAATTGAGGAGATCTGCAGTATGTTGTCTTGAGAGGCTGAGAGATGGGCTACAAAGGAGGAGGTCATCTACATATTGAAGGAGTGTGCTGGGGGTAAGGGAGCAGGAAGTGAGGCCCCGTGCGAGCGCCTGACCGAAGAGGTGAGGACTGTCGCGGAAGCCCTGGGGAAGAACTGTCCGGGTGAGCTGACTGGAAGTATGAGTATCCGGACCCGTCCAGGTAAAGGCGAAGAGGAAATAGGAGTCGGGATGTAGGGGGATAGTGAAAAAGGCATCTTTGAGATCCAGAACCATAAAGTGGGTTGTGGATGGGGGGATATGGGAGAGCAAGGTTGTATGGGTTTGGTACTACAGGGTGGAGAGGAATTATGGCCTCATTGATTATTCGGAGGTCCTGGACCAGGCGATAATCCCCAGAGGCCTTGCGGACAGGCAGGATGGGGGTGTTGCAGGGAGAGTCAGTGGGGATAAGGAGTCCCTGGTTTAGGAGTCTGGTGATAATAGGTTGTAGGCCCCTAAGGTGAGTCTCAGAGATGGGAAATTGGGGCCTTGACGGAAACTTGGAGGGGTCCTTTAGGTGGATGAGAACGGGGGAATGGTGTGTTGCTATTATGGGCTTAGAAGTATCCCAGAGTTGGGGATTGATTGGGTTCGGTGTGATTGGAAGAGGGGGATAGGAGGGGGAGGGTTCTAGAGACAGGCCGAGAAGAGGAAGCAGGAGTTGGGAGGAGGGGACCTTAGGGTCAAGTCTAACCAGCTGGAGGGAGGCCCCTAAGTGGAAAAGGACATCTCGGCCTAGCAAGGGAACTGGGCAGGATGGTATGACTAAGAAGGAATGAGTAAAAGGGAGTCCTTCGATATGACATGGGAGTGGACCGGTCTGGAGTGGGAAGGATGGTTTGCCATCAATACCCATGACCGAGATCTGGGAAGGAGAAACTGGCCCGGAATAAGTAGGCAGGACCGAATAGGTAGCCCCCGTGTCCACCAGAAATGAGATGGACTTACCCGCTACCTGTAGCGTTACCCTGGGCTCGGCGAGGGTGATGGGGGTCTTCGAGTCTGGGCACCGTCAGTCGTCAGCCAATTCCATCAGTTCGAGTGGTAATGCCGTTGGGTCGGCCTGCCCCCCGCGTGGAGACGCTGAGGGAGGGCCAGTCGTAGGGCAGTCACTCTTCCAGTGGCCCGTTAGCCCGCAGCTGGGACAGGGCTTAGAAGGAGGTTGGGGATTGGGACATTGGCGAGCCCAATGGCCTTCTTTTCCGCATTCAAAGCAGGCCCCCGGCGGGGTTGACTTTTGCGGACCCCGTGGATGCTGTGATCCATGGGAGATGGCCGGCCTTAGGGCGGCTACAAGAGCTTGGGTTTGGAGGGCCACCTTCTGGTGCATCTGAGCCTGTCGGCTGGATTCTGCCAAATCCTCACGGCCATTATAGACTTTAAAGGCCATTCTTACCAGATCTCGAATAGGGGTTTGAGGGCCGTCTTCTGCCCGTTTTAATTTCTTTCGGATGTCCGGGGCTGATTGCATGATAAAATGGGTGACTAGGACCGCTGCGCCTGCCGGGGTGTCGGGATCCAGCCGGGTGTAGAGAGTTAAGGCCTCTGTAAGGCGATTGAGAAAGATAGCTGGATTTTCGTTAGGTTCTTGGGTTATCTCTTTTAGTTTTTCAAAATGGACTGACTACCTTATGAGCAGCAGCCTGCATGCCAGCCAGGAGGCATTGGATCATGAGGTCGCGTTTACGGCGGCCAACTTGGCCATCCTGATTAAGTCCAGCCTGGATCAGTGCCAGGTACGGCAGTCGCTCCGACAGGCATGGAGTTGTCGGTAAGGTGAACCTGATCTGCGTGGTTTCGGGCAGCAGTTTGAATTCTTTGCCTTTCATCAGGGGTTAAGGTAGAGGACAGAACCACAAAGATATCATGCCAGGTTAGATCGTAAGCTTGAGATAAATAGTGAAATTCTTTGATGTAGCGGGAAGAGTCGGCAGAAAAG
>NW_020172199.1:312-457 GCF_003031525.2 Neophocaena asiaeorientalis asiaeorientalis | reverse complement strand
TACCCTAACACGTACGCTCAACCTAAAGCGTTGTCGTACCCCAACAAGTCCCCTAAACCGTACCCGTCCCCTAACCCTAACCCTAACCCTAACACTTACCTGAAGCCTTACCCTAACCCGTCCCCTAATCCTAACCCGTACGCTA
>NW_020172199.1:0-183 GCF_003031525.2 Neophocaena asiaeorientalis asiaeorientalis | reverse complement strand
GTCCCCTAATCCTAACCCGTACGCTAACACTAACCCGTACCCTAACACGTACGCTCACCCTAAACCGTTGTCGTACCCTAACCTGTCCCCTAAACCCTCCCCATCCCCTAACCCTAACCCTTACCCTAACTATAACCCTAATCCTAACCCGAAGCCTTACGCTAACCCATCCCCTAATCCTAA
>NW_020172198.1:0-525 GCF_003031525.2 Neophocaena asiaeorientalis asiaeorientalis | reverse complement strand
CAAGTAGTAACTAATCAGCTACATCTTGGTGAACTTAATTTATCACAATCGTTTGGTATTTTATTAACTCTCTTCCCCTCTTCCCCCGACTCTCACGAGAACGGATCATGAGTATCTTAAAACATACTAAGTCGTCTTCCATCCCTGTTAATCTAACTACAAAAGCACACTTTCCTTATCCAATGTAACTTACTGTCTTTTAGAGTAGCAGGGGTTTTAATTCTCTACAAAATTAAAACCAGAAAAGAGAAACATTTTCAAGGAGCTGCCATATTGTAGCGCTTTAGAAAGAAGACTTTAGAATTAAGGGCAACTATATCACTTTATAGCTAAAGCACCTGAGGCCTAAAGTAGTAAAGTAACCATCAAGGTCAGGGAAGGGGTGGAAGATCAGGTTTCAAGCTGAGGAAGAGTCTACAGGGACTCAATCTGAGCAGGTCAAAAACTGAAAGGAGGCCACAAATATTCTCGGAAGGCTGGCATCTGGCCTCAAGTGTGGGATTCAGACGGGGAGTGGGCCCGGGG
>NW_020172197.1:0-949 GCF_003031525.2 Neophocaena asiaeorientalis asiaeorientalis | reverse complement strand
ATATAAGATTTGCCTGTGATAACGTCTGTCAGAAAACAGTGCCATGGGTGTCTTGCATCTCTGCACTTCTTGTAAGCAGAAACACCAAGTGCCTTTTTTCTGCTCTATTTTTAAGGAAATTTCTATAGAGAACATCCTTGGAAGATACATGCGGTGTCTCCTTCCAGAGTAGAAGGCAGGATTTCCTGCTGTGGAGTGCAGTAAAGAGAAAGTGTCCCTTGAGATGCTGAGCAGGTCTGCTTGCAGGTTGGGGTTTCCTAACTGTAATACATGCCCACTGTATGTGCCGCACCTGCCTGAGCCACCTCCGCCCCCAGGAACACGCCACGCATGCTACTGCACCAGCTAACTGTAGCTTGCAGCTAGGATAAAATCTTTGAAACGTCACAGTACTTGACGTGTGCTGCTGGGTTTTCATCCTACTTGTAGTTTGTTGAGCTTCTTTGATCTTTACGTTAATTTTAAAATTAATTTGAGAAGACTTGGGGCATTACTAAAAAATATTTTTCTGCTCCTTCCTTCTCTCTTCTGAAACTCCTATTTCACTTGTATTGGAGGGCTTGGCACTGAGGCTCTAGTTGTGTTTCTTTTTCCTTCAGTTTTTCTAAATTTTGACTGGATAACTTCTGTTATCTACTTTCAAGTTCACTGTTTATTTCTTACACCATCTAAACATCTGATGTTAAGCCCATCCAGTAATTTTTTCCTTTCGGTTGTTGTACTTTCAACACTAGAATTTCCCTTTGGCTCTTTCTTCTGCTTTCCATTTCTCCCTTGATATTTCTTATTTGTAGAATCATTGTTAGTTTATCATCCTTTAATATTTGGAACATATTTATAATTGCTGTTTTGACATCTCTTTATACTAAATCCAACACCTAGTCCCACTCCATCAGTTCCTATTGACGGCTTCATTTTTATTTTTTCCAATATAGCTCACACTTTCCTG
>NW_020172196.1:0-1538 GCF_003031525.2 Neophocaena asiaeorientalis asiaeorientalis | reverse complement strand
CTCACTGCTGCGGCTCCTTTCTGGGGCCTGAGATGCCCAGGAGTGGCTGGGGGAGCAGGGGAGCTTGCTGTGATGGGGAAGTGTGGGACGGGGTTCCTGGGCCCTGGGTCCCTCCCTGAGGAGGAGTGGGGGTCATGCCCAGAGGGCGGGCGACCAGTGACGGTCCTGGGTGTCAGCAGGCACAGCGCCTGCACAGAACACCAGATGGGGGGCGCGGTTGGGACAGGGAACGCTTCCTCTCAGGCCTGGAGCCCGAGGTCAAGGTGCTGGGTGCCCGCTCCTCCGCGGCTTCTGGGGTCAGTCAGTCCCAGGCCACTCCCAGCCCCGTCACTGTCTCTGCCATGACATCGCCTTCTCCCCCATGTGTCTGGGTCCAAATGCCCCCCATGAGGATGCCCGCACACCGGTCAGTGACCTCAGCTCACCCCGGGCAGCTCTGTGGTGGCCCATCTGCACACAAAGTCCCATACTGAGGTCCCGGGGAGTCCGTCTTCCGGGGCCTCTTGAGGTGACAATCCTCGTGGTAGACACAGCTCGTGGGGGCGTGTGGGTCCCCCAGGCCGGAATCCAGGAGCCTCATGGAGGACGGGGTGTCCTCAATCAGGGAGGACGGACAGAAGCGCAGAGGGGGGAGGGAGGCCGAGGGGCGGTCAGCCCTGCCCTCCAAGGACGGGGGGAGTCTCTAGAGGGCCAGGCCAGAGCTGCGGGGGGACGCGGTGGTCAGAGGCGGGCGGCCTGTGCTGCAACGTCAGGGTCGCTTAGGGCAACCATAATCCACTTCCAGCCCTAATGCTGACCCTTCAAAGCACCAACACCAAGACACATCTAATCAAGTCACACAAATACATCATGAGAATGAAAAGTACACCAGTATACCTTACAAATATGAACGCAAAAATCCTCCACAAAATTAGAACCACATGAACACAAAAATCCTCCACAAAATTAGAACCACATGGAGCCAACAGAACATTAAGTGGATGATGCCATAAGCAAGCATCTCCACACCGGAAATGTCAGGTTGTTCAACATATTAAACCTAAGCAATGTACTGAAGAACTCTAAGGAAGTGAAGTCAAAGCACATGATCCTATCAATTACTGCAGGGAAAGCTATAATCAAACTCCAGTGCTATTTCATGATACAAACACTCAAGAAGGTAGGAATAAAAGGAAGTTTGTTCAATATGAAAAAGAGTAGTATA
This sequence comes from Neophocaena asiaeorientalis asiaeorientalis, assembly GCF_003031525.2. Lineage (NCBI taxonomy): Eukaryota > Metazoa > Chordata > Mammalia > Artiodactyla > Phocoenidae > Neophocaena > Neophocaena asiaeorientalis. The sequence continues at coordinate 334 of NW_020172196.1, read as the reverse complement.
CAAAGCCACAGCAAACACCATGCTCAATGTTAAAAACTGAAAGATTCACTCCTGAAATAAGGAACAAGGTGAGGAAGCTGGCCTCCACCGCTGATAATAGTGTACTGGAAGTTCTACCCAGGGTTTTGAGGGAAGAAACCAAAGCCATCCATATGTGAATGGAAAAACTAAAACTGTGTCTATTCACAGAACACAGATCACACCATCTTATATATAAAACTTCCTATAACAACAAAAAATTATTTGATTAAGCAGTAATTCAGCAAAATTATAGAAAACAATATCAATTCACAAAAAATCTATCTTATACATATATACTAGCAATAAATAATCT
>NW_020172195.1:0-4099 GCF_003031525.2 Neophocaena asiaeorientalis asiaeorientalis | reverse complement strand
ACCTGGACACAGTCTGAATCACTACCAGTAAATATTTGGACGGAACCGGAATCCCTAGCTCTAAATCCACCAACACAGCCTGAGGCTAGTACAGCCACATTGTGGATTCAGGCTGAATCCCCATCAGTAAATCTTTGCATACAAGCTGTAGCTTCCAGAGTCATACCATGGGCCCAGGCTGAATATTCAGCAGTAAACCCACTGACACAGGCTGTAGCCAATGCGCTCACAGTGTGGAGCCAGGCTGAATCTCTAGCATTGCATCCCAGGCCAAAGTTTATGGTGAAAACAATCACAGAATGGGCCCTGGATGCATTTGCAGAGACCGTGTTGGGGGCTCTACACTTTCAGCGCGTGAACTCGTGTCTCTTTCTCTGACTGCGGCCGGGAGCCCCTCTGTCAGATATCCCGCCTCGCTGCCTGTCTAAAGCGATCACATCCTCCGGTCCCTATGCCCTTCTCTCCTGGCACGTCTCTGCCCGGTGCCGCTGGGGGCACATTCTCTCTGTGTATCACACAGAACCTGAAGGAGGTCTGCCCCAGGTGACACTGACAGGGCCCCTGGCTTCTAAGTCAGGCTCTTCGGTGTCACCTGGCCAACCCGTTACCAGGGGGTCAGCGGACCTACAGCCGAGCGGTAGGCTCGGCCAACACAGAGCTACCGAGAGGAACGGAAAGGTAGCCTTGTGTTTGACGAAGTCAGTGAGGACCCGAGTGGGCAGAGGGCCTCGCGGCGAATGAAGAGGATGCTGCTTTCTGCACCAGGGATGGGTTGAAGCTGGCCCCCGGGGCAGGCAAGATTCCCAGGGTGGCCATCAGGATGGGGGCTCTGTGCGTGTTTAGCAGTAAACAGTAGGGCAGACGGGAAGGGAGCCCACCTCCTCTTCTCAGCCTCACCTTCAGAGCCTAATTTCTTCACCCAAGTGCTGTCTCCATCTTCAGGACATTTTAGCACACACGTAGCCACGACCTGCTTCGCAGTGGCCTCCCACAGCTGCCTGAGGGGGAAAGAGAAACCAGCTGAGGGCAAACACCTACAGAGCAAAGGGAGCCCTGGAGCACCTCTTTAAGCAGACGGCCGGGGACATGCGAACCAACCTGAGAGCTGCAGGAAGAGGAAAGCGTGTCCCAAGTCGGCTGGGCCCCCAGCACCTTGTCTTCCTGTATGGTGCCACAGACAGGAGCACGGGGAATGCAATCGAGAGTGCGTGCTCCCCACGGTCACCCTGTCGAAGGCAACCGGGAAGAAACAGAACACAGGTGCACGTGACTCAGCCTCCCACTGAGGCTGAACCTCAACCACACCGTCCCGTAGGCAGGGCAATCGTTCCAAGAACAACCCGTGGAGCTAAATGTGCACGTGGGCTAGATCCACAGAGAGGAGGCAGGGGACAGAAAACAACTGGGCAGTAAACAAGGGGGCGCTGACCAAAATCCTTTCTCCTGGAAACACGTACGTGTAGAGCTGTGCACAGGTACCTGCCCGTGTGTGGTGTGTGTGTGTGGGGGGGGCGTGGGGGTGGCACGTGTGTGCACGTGCGTGCTCAGGAATAGGCACGACTACTGTCATGCACGCGTGGACGTTGGGAGGGACGCGGGGACGTGGAAAAGCCTAAAGAGCTTATAGAACGTACGTAAACTGTGGGTCAGTTGAAGCCATCAAGCCAGGGAATCCAGCCCTGAGATACCACCCGTGGAGCAAAGTGTAAGTGGCATCACACGCCAGCACCCTCGACCAGGGGCTGAGACTAGAGGGAGGAAGAAAGCACCTGTGGAAGGACAGGGAAGATGCAAAGTACATGAGAATCATAAAGGGCCCGATGCCCAGGCCCAGAAGAGGAAAGACCCACCCCCCACCCCTCCAGCCTCACTCCCATCTCAGCTACAGCCACCTTTATCTCCTTCTCCAGTGCACGAGCAACCTTTCCCCCCACCCCTGTGTAGGCCCTTGAGAAACACCTGGCCTTTTTCTCATAAGGTTTGGCACACCGAGGCATAACCGACTGCCTCACACTGATTTCGCTGGTTTAAGACATCACTCTAATTTTCCGACAACTCTTGTGGCTCGGGATTATGGCCGTGATGGCTTAGCTGGATTCTACCCCTGCTCCCCTGTCCCACAAGACTGGGGCGAAGGGCTGGGCTGGCATGTGATCTCATTTGGAAGGTGGACAAGGGCAGAACCACTTTCACAGGGCATCCTTAGGGTCGGCAAAAGTCACATCCTCGGGTTGGCAGTGGTGGAGTCATGCATGCGTGCGTGGTGGCCCTTGACTGGGTGCAGTCCTCTGCACCTCAGCCAAATAAAGTTTCTGGCTTTCCCCAGTGCCACCAAAGCGTGTCGTCCCTCTCTCGGTCTCTCAAAACACAGGATGGCCAAGTCAACTTCGTCTTGTGCCATGTGTCAATGTCTGTTCCCCGAGGGACGCTTGTCACCTTATGTTGGCTAGCAGAAAGGCAATTTTTGCCTGCCACTCAAGCGTTTGAAAGGCACTATGCAAACGTGTGGTCACACAAAGTCCGAGAACCCGTGGGTGCCAATCACAGACGAGGAGAGGTCTTTTGGTGCCAGGCAAGGTAGAATTTCTCAGAGTGTTTAAGTATCCAGAGGGGATGGGGATCCCAGGAGACTGGGCCACAGAGGGAGGGAGCAGATACATACAGATACAAGAACACACATGCACACACTCACACACACAGAGAAAGACAGAGAGGAGACAGACAGTCAGACGGAGCTCTTCACTGCATAGCTTATCTACTCTTCAGCAAAGGAATTCAAGTCTAGCAAAGAGGTGGGTTTGCCGGACACTCCCCGCTCATGCCACAGAGCTTTGTGCTCTCTGTCCCCTGGAAGAAAAGTATCCAGCAACTTCGGCCACCATGCATTTCCTGGTACATTTTTTGAGAGCTCCCAGTGGTTAAAGGTCCCGAGGGAAACCAGATTCTGATTTTCTGAGTTTGGATCGGGAACACCTGGCTCCAACTGGCGCAGGCCACATAGGTATCACAGGGCACCCGGGCACCCCAGACGCAAGAGCAGAGGCCTCCGTGGAGGCGAGCACCTTGGGGAACCTGGACTGCTAAGTCGGTGGGGGCAGAAGGGGTGTTTCGTGGGACACGGCAGTCCCGGAGGCTGGCTTGTTTCCACAGGGCAAGGGGGGAGGCAGCTGAGGTTGACGCCCACTGTCCTCACCCTGATTGGTCGTGATGGGGCCAAGCGGCCTGGGCGTGGCTTGGAGCTGCTTCCTGCCACCTGGACACGCATGCGTGGTGTATAAAGCTCCTGCACATGCGTTTCAGCTCTGCTCACCGCAGATGCTCCTGGGAACGATTCCGTCCGCAGCGAAGCGTGATTCAAGTCGCTGGGCCTGTGTGGTTCTCGGCCCACGTGCTGAGCTTCCAAGTGCCGCACCTTCGCTGCTGCCCCAGCTCAGAGCCAGGTCCACATGGGCAGTGAGGCGGGACCCGGGGTCATCCTAGGTGTGGGAGGGGGTCCTCAGGAAGCAGGGGCCCGCGGGTCCCCAGGTGTGGTGCGGGAGGTGGGTAGGGTGCTGGCCCTAGCTGATGGGTGGGGCGAGGTGGCCGCCATCTTTAGCGGGGAGGTGGTGCGGCAATGCACGGCCCTGTTGGAGGGAGAAGTGCCGCGGATCATGGAGGTGTTTTGGCAGCCTGTGGAGGACATGATGGAAGAGGTGGAGGTGGTGGTGGAGGAGCAGCAGCAGGTGGTGGCGGAAGAGCAGGAGGAGAAGCCCCAGGAGCAGGAGCAGGGGCAGGAAGAGCTGGGGCCGTCCCCGAAGAGCGCCTCCCTGGAGGCGCTGGAGGCGCTGGAGGTCTTGCAGTTACAGCTGGAGCCTGTGAATAGGGAGTGCAGCCGACAACACTTTCGTCTCAAGCTCACAACACTTCGGAGGCGGAATCCTTATCTGGAACACAGAAGCACCATCATCCAGAGCATCCCTGGCTTCTGGGTCAAAGTTGTATCCTTAATTTTGTATTTGAGAGACCACGTTGTGGCCGGGCTAGTGCAAGGGGTACCTAACATAGCGGGTCGTTTGGGAACCAAAATGTATCCGTTGGATTGTGCATTGTGGGCACACTC
>NW_020172194.1:0-12591 GCF_003031525.2 Neophocaena asiaeorientalis asiaeorientalis | reverse complement strand
AGGCACCAATTCCTGGTTTGTGCTTCGTTGTGCCCAGACCCGGAGACAGCAGCGTGCCGGGCACTGGATGGCCCACGAGTGCTCCCGTGGGGTGATGGGTCAGGTGCCTGCCTGGGAATTAAATGTTGAAGTCTGGAAATGAACGGCTCTGCCTTGTTCTCTCTTGACTGGACTCTGGTCCCTCTTGCTGGCTGGGCACGAGGACCCTCAGAGCATATGCAGCAATGAGGAGGATGCTGAGTCGGGGCAGCCAGCCTTACCCTTCTGTTAAGCGGCTGTGTGACCTTGGGTGGGTCACTTAGCATCTCTGGGCCCCATCTGCCTGTCAGGGAAATGAGCATAATCACACCTGCCCTATCTACTTTGCAGGGTTGCTGTGAGTGTGAGCTGAGATAATGGATCTGGGAGCACTTTGACACGTGGAAGCCTCTCTAATAGTGAGGCATTATTTGCTAGCAGAGCAGTTAAGAGCTTGGATTCTAGAGTCAGTGAGGCCGGAACTGAATTCTGACTGTCACTTATAACTGTGAGGCCTTGGGTAAGAAACCTAAGGTTCTGGAGGCTCAGTTTCCTCACCTATGCAGCAGGTGATACCAGTCCCTACCTCAGGGGTGCTGGGAGGAGTAAAGGAATTAATGCCAGGGCTGGTCCCAGCTTTCCCAGAATGCGGTCCCAATGAGCCATTATTAGTTTGCTACGGCTTTGCCTTCAAGCCTCAGCTAAGCATCACCTGTTCTGTGAAGCCCACTCTGATCTGTATCCCCGACCACTGTGGATTGTCTTCTCCTGGTGGAATTTGTTCGGGGTTTACTTCTTCCCCATTAACTACAATCTGGTGGGATGGTAATCTGGAGCCTGTGAGCCTGTCACCAAAAGGACAACACGTGAATAAGCACAGCCATTCAAAAGCATCTTCTGGAGTACAAAAGAGGTGCCAAACCTCAGAAAACAGGGAGCTCATGCACCCACGGGGCAGGGCCCACAGCAGAAGGACACTGTGAGGCAGGAGCTGTGGCAGGGTGGGCTGGGTTCCCTGCTGCTCCTGTTTGGAGTGGGAAGAGAGGGAGAAGAGCGGAAGGAGAGGAGGAGGTGGGGGGAAGGCGGGAGGCAGGAGGTGGTGATAAAGACTCTGACTTCCCTTTCCATCCCTCCTCATTTCCACCGCACCTCCCCCTCTCCTCTTATATTATTTAATTCTACATGTAAATAACGCCCTCCCTCAGTCATGCCCCCGCTGGCCCTACCTCTGTGGGTAACTCAAGGAGCACACATCAAATGGTCCAAGAGTTTCTCTTCTTGAACTGACGCCTTGGAGAGGGCTCTCCTGCTTATATCTCTCCTGTAGTTTTTCCTCTCTTAGGCGGGAACAACACGGGGTGTCCAGAACAAGGGCACATGTAGTTTGAATGAGGATTTTCTCAGGTACCAGCTGGAGACTTGGGGCAGCTTACAAATCCCTCTCGCTAGGCAGTGTGCCTGATGCTCAGAGCTGCTACCATCTGCCTCGCAGAAATTCCTGTATGCAAGGTACCTAGCACAGCACCCAGCCCAGGTGCAAGAGCTGATGCCTGCCCTCCAGCCTGACACACGTTCAGGCAGTTGGTGCAGGGACCCCACTGCATCACAGGAACACCTCAGTGTCCGAGGCAGGTGCGTGAAACCAATTCAGTGCTACAGAGCCTGGTCACGTAAGCCAGCTGGACCCAGGGACAAGTTATTTGTGCTATTATTGAATCTGTCCCATGTTCACCTAGATTCTGCCCTTGACCTTTAACACATCTGTCTTCTCCAAGTCAGTTCTGCCTGGCCACCCTCCCCTAGAGCTAAGAAAACAAGGATGGCAAGAGAGGATCCCCCATTTTGGGCCAGCATAGTACTAGTGCCTCTGTATACCTTACTCCTCTAATCCTCACCAGAGCCCTTGGAGGCTGGTCATCTTGTGTGTTTTGTGGGTGTAAACACTGAGGTTTAGTAAAGTTAATGACCTTCCCAGTTACGTGGCTGTTGGAACTAGGGCTGGAACCCACAGGCACCTGACCGCCTTGGCGTCACGCTGGTTCCTCCCTCTGTCTCTCAGCTCCTGAGCTTTTACTGCCCCAGCAGCAGCTATAGACTCTCCCATCCCTTCTGACTCAGGAACCACATAATTCTGTGACATCTAAACTTTTGTAGACTCTAAAGCAACTTCCTTCCTCATACCATTTACTCCCACTATGTTCCATCCCCCTGGAAGGTATACCGACCACACATATTAATAGTAACACATATAATGATGGGAAATATTTAGAATAGACCAATAGGAAATGTGGTGGGGTTGGAGGGTTAAAGGTCTGGCTCTACGTGTGCTTGACCAGGAGATGCTGCAGAGCCCAGCAGGGAGGAGCCTTACCCTTAATCCCAGATTTAACTGATGTTTACTGAGAAGAGGCCACTCTTGGAAATCCAGCAACCAGTTCCTTGGAAAGTGGTGCTGCATTTCATCAGAAACCTGTGGGGAAAATTGGTGATGGGAAAATAAAATTGAGAAGCTTGGGAAGGCTGGGAATGATGATGAACTCAGCTGCTTAAAAAAGACAAAGGGAGCAGTTCTCAAAGGAAGGAGGTCCCCAGGGCAAGGCAGGACCCCTCTCCCTCACCCCTCATACATCATCGCCGGGCCCCTCCAGTTTGTGTGCAGATGTGTAAAAGGCAACATCTGGGTGAGGTTTGAAAGCTTACGAGACTCTGCATATTTTATGAGAATTAATATGTGTTTAATTTAGGTGTTCCAGTGCCCCACGCAAAAGTTTTCATGCACTTGTGGGGAAGTGAGAAAAACATAAGTGAGTTTTCCACAAAGCTAAATTTATTCATTTTCAATAGGATTGTCTTTCTTTTTTTCTGGGATTCTCTCTTTCCTCCTTTCTTGGTGTTAAAACATTTATGAAACTGTGGTGATAGTAGACTAAACTTGATTTCTTGAGCATCTATGCTTGGCAGGCTGTAAAGCCGGCAACCTTATGTTGAATCCTCTAATTTTCTCTTTAAAAATTTTGCTGGGGCTTCCCTGGTGGCGCAGTGGTTGAGAGTCCGCCTGCCGATGCAGGGGACACGGGTTCATGCCCCGGTCCGGGAAGATCCCACATGCCGCGGAGTGGCTGGGCCTGTGAGCCATGGCCACTGAGCCGGAGCCTGTGCCCCGCAACGGGAGAGGCCACAGCGGTGAGAGGCCCGCGTACCGCAAAAAAAAAAAAAAAAAAAAAAATTTTGCTGAACTACAAAATCTAGAAGTCTGAGGACCACTGGGTTGTACTATGTCAGTCATCATTTGTATCAACTCTCTTCCTAATCTTGGAGCAATTTTTTTCTGCTTAGTACAAACAGTCTTTGAAATTCAGATACCTCAACCCTATACTTAAATTTAATAACTTGTTTTTTGGCCTACAGTATTACAGGTATTATACTCCACATATACCATAATTTGGGGATAGGAGATATTTATTTTATAAGATCGTGTCTTTTGTTTTTCTGTATCTGTTACTCTGCTGTTGACAAGTCTTGTGGTCTGGGGTGGGCCTCAGCTCTTTCCGGCTTTGGTTTTTCCATCTGTCCTGGGAGCAGGTGGACCAGATCATCTTTAATGACCTGTCCAGTTTCCACCTCCTTTGTTCTTGCACTTTCTACTTCTGAGCCCCTCAGGGCCACTCAGCCCTGATTCTGGAGTTTTGGCTTCCGAGCACCAGTGGATGGGACCACTCCCCCTTTCCAGGACTTGGGTCTTGAATAAAACGGAGACAATTCTATCCACTTGGAGAAGGCAGCCCTTTGGGACATGTGTTATCAGGTGCTCTGCTGGGCACCCCAAGAGTCACAGGCTTGGAATCTGTTGTGAATTCCTAAGACCCTCCTCCTCTGGGACCTGCGTCTGATGGACCAGTGCCAGGCTCCTGTCTGCCCAGCCATGTTTCTGGAGAGCAGGGAAACAGGCTTTGCAACAGGAAAATCAGAAAGGACACAGCCTGAAAAGTCGTCAGAGAGACAAACAGAGTTCTCTCTGTCTTGTTATTTACAGAGAGTTTAATTCGAGTGGGCAGAGGTGAGAGCAGACAGGGCCGAGGCAGGACCGAGTGGGAGAGGGCTTTCTAACAAGACAACACCCTGTATGCACAGTGACTCACAGCCCACGGGGAGGGGGGCGTTGGTGGATCATCTCCATCCATACAACTGAGGTCCAGAGGGGAACTCATTCAGCAAATGTATGGCTAAGCATTTGGGTGGAGAACCCAGGCACTCTGACTCTTGTTTGGTGTTGTTTCCGGAACATCTATTCTGATGCCTTGTCTTTGATAGAGTAGGATACTGGGGTCTAGAGAGGCAAAGAGACCCACAGGTCATCTAGCTGCTGAGTGACACATTAGGGACCAGATCTGACTGCCTTGCCAGGGTCTCCTGCCTGTAACCGGCAAAGGGTTAGTGATGTCGCCCATCTGTCTCTTATTTCAGAAATTGCTTGTCACTGTGCGTCCCTCTCCCTACATACATCATCCACTGACATCACACAAAAGTCTCCTCCATTATAAAAATACAAAGAGAATTTAGACAATAAAGCAAAGTAGGAAGAAAAATGGTCCTACACTCAAGCATTAATTTTTGGGTACATTTACGTCCTTTGTTTTTCCTGTATGTGATATGTGATTCCTTTTTTTTTTCATTTTCACATATCGACTAGACCATTTCATGCCCTGATTTCACTTACTATTATAAGTATTTTCCATGTTATTACATACACTTCATAAATGTCATTTTGAAGGCAGGAAGCTTGCTAGACCAACCCCTGATTGTTGGACATTTAGACTGTTTCCAGTTTTTCACTGTTACACACAATGCTTCAAAGAGCAGCTCCGTGTAGGATGGCTTTGAATATTTAGCATGATTTTCTTGGACTGGAATTTTAGGGAGAATACTGCACATATGCACACAGGTGCTCCCATGGCTGGCTCTCCCATGGGCGGCCCAGTCTTGGGGGTCCAAGACAGAAGGCTAACAGGTCCCCTCTCCTCTTTCTACAGCCTTTTCTGAAGGCTATGTTGATTTCTTTTTCTCATTATTCACTCAGGACCTATAAGTTCTTTCCCAAGACTCCTCTGTTAAAACCTGTCACATTCACCAGGATACTCTCTCTCTCTCTCTCTCTGCTGCAAGTGAAGAAAACTATTGATTGAAAATAGAATATATTGTTTCAATAAACTGAAAAGTTTCTCACTTTAGATATAGCTGGATCCAGGCACTGAAGCAATATGATCAGAACCTTGTTTTTCACTGACTCTAAGCCCAGTTCTGTTGGTGGCTCCATCTTGAAGTCCACTGTCAAGAAGACTTTAGAAGATTAGTTTCAGCCTGCCTGTTTCCAAGCCTGTAGGAGAGAGACAGAGAAACAATTTCTCCCTGGTAGCTCCTATGTAAACCCCAGAATTCACTCTGATCAGACTAACTTAGCTGCTCACTAACTCCTGAACTAATCACTGTCATTTGGCCTGACCTTAAGTTTAGGCAACTTGGATAACATGTGTGCCTGGGGCTGGGGTTGGCTCTGCTTGTTCCAGAGCCCATAGATTAGGAGAGGTGTTCCCTGTGAAGTGTGCTTGGGGCATTTATTATCCCAAGAAAGGGGAGTGGAACCAGGAGGGAGAACACAAAACAATAGTTGCTGCTCTATTTGGGGAAAGACTCAGAAGCATAGCATTTTGGACCTGAAAGCTCCTGTGAACACATGCCTCTGCTCTCCCAGAGAAAGAGGATCCCCTGTAACAAACTTTCTGAGAGACAGCCCTTCTGATTCTGCTTGTATTCCTCTAATGACAGGGAGCTCACCACTGTCCAGACCAACTCACTCCACCCCTGGTACAGCTGTAACCGTAAGAAGATGAATTCTCCTCTACACTGAGTGTTCAATCAAGCCTGTCTATCTAACTAACTGCACCCCCATGGCCCTGGCCCCATTGGACCCATCTGGGGGACCATCAGATATATGACCTTTAGAATCAGAGCCATCCTGGGGTTTTTTCTTCTTGACTAAACAGCCCCTGGACTTTGTTGTGTGCTACTTGGTTTCCTGTCCCTGCTATTGGTTGACTTTCTCCATATGCTCTTGTTAGTCGGTATAAAGTCAAGAACTGAACACGAGGCTGGGGTCCGATGCAAGCACACGGATTCTGGCTTTTTGAGAAATCTTTAACAAGTGACTCAGCCTTCCTCTTTAAAAAGCTGCCCAGCTGTGGAGAGAGTTTGTTCCAGTCCAGGTATCCGAGTCACCAGTCCAGGTATCTGAGTCATTCCTTCCCTTGTGGCTCATGTGAATTGCTCTTTTAACCAGTTTCAGGGTCCTGAAAGCAAAAGTAACAAGCCCAACAATGTGTTACTTAAAAGGAGACTTATTACATTCAACGGAAGGGATATTTTTCTAGGAAGAGACTGCTAGGTGTGAGACACAGGCAGATGTACCCGCCATGTGGCTGGCTGCCTGGGCCTCCCCACAGGTCCCCTTTCCTGCCACTGCTGCCCTGATGTCAGAGCTGTCTCCTGCCCTTAGGTGGCATCCAGCGCCTCACGGGTCCAGCAGATCATAGCCCATGTAGCACAGGGGTGGATCATGGTGCCTTGGTGGCCCTGCAGCATTTTGTAGACTCTGTTTTCCTTCCTGAGGCCCTAGGGGGCTGCTACTCAAGGCAACCACCAATGCCCCCTTGTTGGCCAGCCTTCAATGTATGCTGCCACCATCCCTCCAACGGCCAAAAGCAAGCAAGGGGTCCAGGAGATCATCCATCGGCTGGATTCAGTCAGAGTCAGAGCTGGGTGGCTAGGTTGCCATCTAAGTGGGTTACGGTAATGCTTGCTGCTGTAACAAATAAACCCCCAGCTGTACAGTGGCTCAGATGTGACAGAGACTATTCCTTCCCTCTGCCATGGGCCTGGTGTGCACTCAGGTCAGCAGGAGGCCATCCTTCGTGCTGTCTCTGGACCCCAGGCGGCTAGAAGCTTGGCCACCTTCACCTAAGGGCTTTGGTAAACAATCCAATGGTCGCCTCCATTTCAGCCGGCTAGAGAAGGAGAGGAGCACCAGCAAAGAGGAACCTCAGTGACAGTTGTATGGAGGGTGACCCTGGAAGGGACATAGATTTCTGCTCATCTCCCATCGGCCGGGTCAGACCTTTGCCACGTGACTGCAAGAGATACTGAGAAAAACTGTCTAGCTGTGGGCCAAGAAGTGGATGCAGATTTTGGTGATCAGAGAGCAGTCTTTGCCACACAATCCCACCCCAAATGACAAGCTTGGACCATTCCATAGGGAAGCAGGGGGACTTGGTGCGTGTCAGGGGAGGAAGGTCATGGGCTGCAGGGCAGCCAGGCTGTCAGCCAGTCCCTGTCATTGGTCATTTCTCTCACAAGACTCTCCTCCAGCCATCCCTCAAGCCCAGGTCCCAGTGCCCTTGGCTGGTTACCATGACCCATTCCCAGGGCAGAGGCAGGGAGGCCTTGTGTGTGCATAAACCCTCGAGGGGATTCTCTGATCTCTCCACTCCACTCCCCTCTTTTGCTTCTCAAACACACACTAGGCGTGATTTAAAGACATCCTGATCGAATCATCTGGACACATTTTGCAACTTCGACTAAACCACCGGGGATGTCTTGAAGGCTTGTCGGGCAAGAGGAACCATGATTGGTGATGTGGAGACACACGGGCACTCGGGGAAGGATTTCTGATAATGCAGTGTGATCGATCTACAGCATTTCCTGACTTGTGTGAACAACCTTCAGCTGCCACTTTTCCATCTTGTCAGCTCACTTCATACTAACGTTCCCTTGCAAAGGATCAGCTCAGACTCAAGTATCTTTTACAGACTCTCAGCCGGCTCAGTGGCTGTAATTATTGTCTTGATGCTCAAGTTCAAGTTCTACTTGCTGTTGCATGACAACTTTTTTTTTTTTTTGCGGTACATGGGCCTTTCACCATTGTGGCCTCTCCTGTTGCGTAGCACAGGCTCCGGACACACAGGCTCAGCGGCCATGGTTCACGGGCCCAGCTGCTCCGCGGCATGTGGGATCCTCCCGGACCGGGGCACGAACCCGTGTCCCCTGCATCGGCCGGCGGACTCTCAACCAATGCGCCACCAGGGAAGCCCTGCATGACAACTTTTGCAAGAGAGATCCTCTTACCTGCTCACTCCCAGGGCAGTCCGACACAACCCCCCAGAATATTATTGCTCTCCAATCGCTGGGTGTTCCTGACCCAGCTTTCTTCGCTGAATTTATCTCTGGAACGGCCCCTCCTTCGGGGAACCCCAGCCTTCTAAGAATAACAGTCAGGAGTGGTCGCCTTCTGCACTTGTGACTGTGTTGATATCACTTGCATACTCCCTGATGACTCCCTACAGGCCAGACATCTCCATCGGCCGTTGGGTCATCTCGGCAGAGAAGGGATTTTTTTCAAAGTCACGGGTTGATGCTGAGGTGTTGGTGATCATACCATGTCATTAAGCCCCTTCTTTTATTATTCTAAGATAAGAAACTCTTGATTTACCTCCTGGATTCCTTTGCAAAGCTCTCAGTTTTCCTTCTCACACACATACTAGTTTCTAAATGCCAAGCTGTATATTGTCAAACAAAACTGTATGTGGAATTGTCATAACGTCCACAGCTTTCAAAACATCAACGCTCAAATGCCGACTTGAGGCTGCTTGCTCTCCTGATAGCTCTTTATGATATTTTACACACCCCACATCTTTTAATATTTATCTGACCTGGGGAGCTTGCATTCTTGATTGACTTTCCTCACTTTACTCAATTTGTTAACAGCAGTTTCCATATCCAGCACGTTCAGGAAACTGGAAACAGGATAATTTCACCTGAGGTTCCATGTGTCCTTTTAATATGCTTGGATCCTATCCAAGCATCATTTTAAGAAAGAACACTCCACCGTGAATTAGATGTGGACTCTAAAAAGTAAGAATCCTTTCCTGTTTAAACTGGCCTTTAGAATAATCCTATTCACACAGAATATGACACAACCAGATCATCTTTACCCAGGGCAAATGGCCCTGGATGATTTCAGGGAGGGGTGTGTGTGGTGGGGGTGAATGGGGGAAGGGGCTCGTTTGGGAGGGGAAGGTAGTGATGAGAAATGGCAGGGTTGGCTTGGCCTTGGGAAGACAGTCCTGGGCCCCAGGAGAGAAGCATCCCAGACTCGTCAGATCTATTGGGATAGAGAGCACACACACACACACACACACACACACACGCACACACACACTGGATTTCTATGGCCACTGCCTGCGCAATTCTGTTCCTTCCCTGGAACACTGCCTTCCTCCACTTCTGCCCAACCTGTGAATTATCGTAATTCTGCATATGATGATCTGTGACGCCGTCCACATGGCTTGCCTTCTGTGCATGACACCGTATCTATACCTCTTGTACCATTTGCCACACTTGATTTTAGTATGTATGTGTGTGTGTGTGTGTGTGTGTGTGTCTTCCCTTTTGACCACAGGCTCCTGGGGGTAGGAAGCATTTCTTCCTCATCTTAATATCCTTAGTGTCTAGCATGGGGTCAATACTCATTGAATTGTGAATGAAACCACTAAAATTAACATCCAACTTACCATAAAATCTTTGTGAACGTTAAACTTGAAGGGAACGATATCCCATCCAAAGTCTGTTCTTTGTCAAAATCCAGGAAGACATTTGATGTGCTCGCTAATGACAACCATGCGTATTTCATAGAAACGTTTCCAGAACCTACCAAGCCCCCACTTCCGTCATTCACAATGGCAGCGTGTTATTCCACTGTGTTAACCCATTTCTCTTTGCTTGGTTAGCCCCCTCTTCTTTGGCCTCTAGGTGGTTGACAGTGTTTAGTTATCACAAACAGTACCGCTATAGACGTGTTTTTCTTTCTTTGGGGCTAATACCATGGGGTCTGTTACCAGAGAGAGGATCGCTGGGGCAGAGTATAAAGAGTCCTCACATCTGTTGCCTGATTGCTTTATGTAAATTGGTCCAGCCTTTCTCGATAGCAATGCTGAAGGCTGTGTTTTCACTGGCTGCCCATCTTGGATTTTATCATATTTATTTTTTGTGACTTTAATAGGCATGTAATGGGACCTGAAATGTGCTTGCTTGTAAATTTTATTTCTTAGTTGGGGGGATGGTGCCTGTTTCCACATGGTGATTTACTGTTTCCATTTCCTGGCGTAATTCTGTTCATCTCCTTTGACCACTTATAAGGGGGAGTCATGTAGCAGCCCATCTGTTATCTGTTTGGGGCAGTCAGCAAGCTTGGGAATGGGAATATGACAGACAGAACGGATGCTGCTAGTTTCCTTTTGATATTGATTTTTATTACATGGCAGTGTAAAAATTTTCATTCTTAGATATTTGAACCCATCCATCAGAGCCCTGATGGTATCTGTTTCTTCAGTAGCTGGGAATTTATCTCCTCGTTGGCGTCAGGGATGGTAATGCTTGTCCCTTGTTCCCGGGTTTGTCACCGATTAATGGTGCCATACGGCTGAACTTGACAGGTGTGCTGTATGAATTTAAATGAACTCTCCCTGGCCCATTAGCCAACTGTCCCGGTGATGTTTATTAAAGAATAATTTCTTTCCTTGGTGTTCTCCTTTGTTGGCCTAACGTTAGTTTTACCAGGGTTCAAATTCATCTCAGGAATCTCTCTTCTGGTGACCTTTGCTGCTTTTAACTCAGCATAGGCTGGTTTCACTGATTGACGGTGCATATTGTAATTGCTCCAGACGGATGGTCTATCACTGCCATTGAAAGTCAAATCCTTTGATTCTTCACCTGGAAGAATAAACATTCCACACTCAGAGCTGTCAAATTCTATTAGAGGACTTAGGGAGATTTACATTGGTATTGCATTAACTCTATATTTCGACTTTGGGACATAGCATATGTACTTAGGGATTACAATTAGACCCGAGCTGGGAAGCTCCCCAAAGACCTCAGGGCTTTAGACACAAGGAAGATTCACCTTTCCTTCCAATGGGCCTGGCCTGGGGACAGTCCCATAGGGTCAGGCAGTCCCGAGGCTGATGGTTTTAAGTAACGTCACTTTTCTGTAAACTCCCTCCTCCCCCACCCCAGGAAGATGCTCTGGATATTAGAAAGAGAAGACCAAGAGGGAATCTTGACTAGATCACATGAGTCCCATGATAAGGGTGTAGTGGGTGAGTGGTGGGTTGGGACGGGAATGACAATAGAGGACTAGCAGCTCCTCCAATCAGGCTGGAGTCCACGGAATGTGTCTCCTAACACTTTATCTATCTATCTATCTATCTATTTATCTATCTATCTATCTAGGCTGTACCGCTCAGCATGCAGAATCTTAGTTCCCTGACCAGGGATCGAACCCACACCTCCTGCAGTGGAAGGGCAGAGTCTTAACCACTGGTCCACCAGGGAAGTCCCTCCTACCACTTTAGTGTCAGTATTTTCCTCTGTCCCTTTGTCTTTTGGTTACACTCTCCTGGTAAATCTGCCACATTGAATCAGTCGACCTGTCCACCCCTGTCACACCTGGGCTGCTGGGCACTCCCAAGGAAGACCCTGTGGAAAATTCATGTCTCCAAGCCCAGGGATGCTGGTGGTCCTCCTCTGCTTCCATGGTCTTCACTCTCTCTTCCAGCCTGTCTTTCCTTTCTTCTTCCTGTTTCTCTGGGAGCAGCATCCTTGCTCACATTTGGATCTGTTCCTCCTGGAGCCCTCCCCTTTTTGCCTTATCAGAGAGTTCACTTCCCTGATTACACTCTCTGTCCTGTATCTGCAAACTTGTCTTCTCTATTAGCTCCTTCCCATTCATACTTATATAGACCTGACTGTCTTCATTATTGAAAAACTCTTTTCTTTCTTTAAGATGTTTTGGGACTTGAATGTTCTTCGTGTATTCAACTTAAAATAGTGACAATGAATGAACCCTCGAGGAAGGTACTCTTCAGCTAAGCCCAAGACTCCCTCTAGCCATTGCCTCCCTCCATCCCCCCTTCAACAGCACATTCAAGAGCTGGTCTACACTTGCTGTCACATCCCTTCCATTACAACAACCTTCTCAACACAGTAGCTTAAGGATTTGGCTCCCATCACTCCACAGAGACTGTTTTCCCCAATACAACTATCAGCTTCCTTATTTATTTATTTTTTTTTTTTTTTTTCGGTACGCGGGCCTCTCACTGCTGTGGCCTCTCCCGTTGCGGAGCACAGGCTCCGGACGCGCAGGCTCAGCGGCCATGGCTCACAGGCCCAGCCGCTCCGCGGCATGTGGGATCCTCCTGGACCGGGGCAGGAATCCGCATCCCCTACATCGGCAGGCGGACTCTCAAACACTGCGCCACCAGGGAAGCCCTCGGCTTCCTTATCTTTAACTCCTACGGTCACTTCTGTGTTCTCGTCTTCTCGACTTCCAAGCAGCATATGGCTATTCTCTCCTTCTTGGACCACATTTTTCTCTGACTCGGGAATAGCTTTCCTTCTCGACTTCCCTCATACCTCTCTGGCCATCCCCTCAGTCTCATCTTTTGGTTCCTCTTCGTCTGCCCAGTC
>NW_020172193.1:0-776 GCF_003031525.2 Neophocaena asiaeorientalis asiaeorientalis | reverse complement strand
CACAGTTTTGGAAGTTTTAGCCACAGCAACCAGAGAAGAAAGAAAAATAGAAGGAATCCAAATCAGAAAAGAAGAAGTAAAACTGTCACTGTTTGCAGATGACAGATACTATATACAGAGAGTCCCAAAGATGCTACCAGAAAACTACTAGAGCTAATCAATGAATTTGGTAAAGTAGCAGGATATAAAATTAATGTACAGAAATCTCTTGCATTCCTATACAGTAATGATGAAAAATCTGAAAGAGAAACACTCCCATTTACCACAGCAATGAAAAGAATAAAATACCTAGGAATATACCTACCTAAGGAGACAAAAGACCTGTATGCAGAAAACTATAAGATACTGATGAAAGAAATTAAAGGTGATACAAACAGATACAGAGATATACCATGTTCTTGGATTAGAAGAATCAACATTGTGAAAATGACTATACTGCCCAAAGCAATCTACAGATTCAATGCAATCCCTATCAAAGTACCAATGGCATTTTTCACAGAACTAGAACAAAAAATTTCACAACTTGTATGGAAACACAAAGGACCCTGAATAGCCAAAGCAATCTTGAGAGAGAACGACGGAGCTGGGGGAATCAGGCTCCCTGACTTCAGACTATACTACAAAGCTACAGTCATCAAGACAGTATGGTACTGGCACAAAAAGAGAAATATAGATCAATGGAACAGGATAGAAAGCCCAGAGATAAATGCACACAAATAGGGTCACCTTATCTTGGATAAAGGAGGCAAGAATATATAATGGAGAAAAGACAGCCT
>NW_020172192.1:203-453 GCF_003031525.2 Neophocaena asiaeorientalis asiaeorientalis | reverse complement strand
GGAAATCTCTCCCCGCAGCCTCAGGAGCAGCGGATTAAATCCCCACAATGAACTTTATGTACCGTGCATCTGTGGAATACCTGAATCAACAATGAATCATCCCAAAACTGAGGTGGTGGACTTTGGGAACTACTGTAGACTTGGGGTTTCTTTCTGCATCTAGTTTGTTTCTAGCTTTATGTTTATTGTATTTTAGTATTTAGAGCTTATTATCATTGGTAGATTTGTTTATAGATTTGGTTGCTCTCTT
>NW_020172192.1:0-117 GCF_003031525.2 Neophocaena asiaeorientalis asiaeorientalis | reverse complement strand
TGCTTTTACCATTTGTCCTAGGGTTCTGTCTGTCTGTTTTTTTGCTTTTTTTTTTTTTCTGTGTGTAGTTTTTAGTACTTGTTATCATTGGTGGATTTGTTTTTTTGTTTGGTTGCT
>NW_020172191.1:0-455 GCF_003031525.2 Neophocaena asiaeorientalis asiaeorientalis | reverse complement strand
TAGAGAAGAGATAACACCTATCCTTCTCAAACTCTTCCAATTATAGAAGAGGGAGGGACACTCCCACACTCATTCTACGAGGCCACCATCATTCTGATACCAAAACCAGACAAGGATGTCAGAAAGAAAGAAAATTACAGGCCAATAACACTGATGAACATAGATGCAAAAATCCTCAACAAAATACTAGCAAACAGAATCCAACAGCACAATAAATGGATCATACACCATGATGAAGTGGGGTTATTTCCAGGATTGCATGGTATTCTTCAATATACGCAAATCAATCAACGTGATACACCATATTAACAAACTGAACGAGAAATACCATATGATCATCTGAATAGATGCAGAGAAAGCTTTGACAAAATTCAACACCCATTTATCATAAAAAGTCTGCAGAAAGTAGGCATGGAGTGAACTTTCCTCAACATAATAAAGGCCATATATGACAA
>NW_020172190.1:0-487 GCF_003031525.2 Neophocaena asiaeorientalis asiaeorientalis | reverse complement strand
ATATATATATATATTACTGATAACAGAGTATCAAAATAAATGAGACAAAAACGGGCGTTAGTAAAACAAGTTGGCAGTTCTAAAATTATAATTGAGACATCAAAAATCCTTTCCCAGTAATTGATAGAACAAATAGGCAGAAAGATAGTAAGAGTGTAGAAGATTTGAACACTATCAACCAAATTAATTGACATTTATAGAACAATTCACCCAACAGTAGAATACACATTCTTTTCAAAGACATATGAATATTCAACAAGATAGGCCATATCATAAGCCAATAAAAATATCTCAAACAATTTAAAAGAGTAGAAATCATAGCTACATTTTAATAGCATAATAGAATTTAGCTATAAGTCAAACAGGAATAAATCTAAAAAATTCTCAAATATTTAGATATTAAACATCCCATTTCTAAATAACCCAAGGTTAAAGGGGAAGTCTAGAACCAATGAAAAAATAGTCTGTATGAAATACAGATAAAAAT
>NW_020172189.1:547-921 GCF_003031525.2 Neophocaena asiaeorientalis asiaeorientalis | reverse complement strand
TTATATGAAAGTAAAAAAAAAACCATAAATTGTTAGAAAATAAATAATAAACTTGTATAAAATTGTCAAAATAAAATATTTAAAAATTTGAAACAACAAATTGAATTTGCTTTTTGTATGTGACTTCTTCAAATTGGGTTTTATATTTGAGATTTCCATATGTAATCTTGATCAGGCCATTTAATGACAATCTCATCCAACTCTTAGTCATCCTTGTAGACAGGATATACTACTAACATAATAGTTAATAAAGTTTTTAAAAGATATTTTGTAACTTACATATTGGTAATTGCTACTTTTAACAATTTGATTAGTATAAATCAAAACCATACAATTGGAATTATATCTAAAGAACCAAATAGACTTCTTGTTTT
>NW_020172189.1:0-297 GCF_003031525.2 Neophocaena asiaeorientalis asiaeorientalis | reverse complement strand
CATATTTCCATTGGTCCTACCATAGTTGTGCTTCTTGGACACCCAAGAAAGAAACTCCTCTAGCAGCTCATGGACTTCTGTCCATAAGAAACAGCTGACTAGAGATTGGTTTGAGATGGCAGAGTAAAAGGACGTGTGATCACTCCCTCTTGCGAGAGCACTGGAACTAACTGCTGAACAACTAACTGCTGAATAATCATGGACAGGAAGACACTGGAATTCACCAGAAAAGATATTCCACATCCAAAGACAAATGAACAGCCACAATGAGATGGTAGGATGGGTGCAGTCACAATA
>NW_020172188.1:1841-4216 GCF_003031525.2 Neophocaena asiaeorientalis asiaeorientalis | reverse complement strand
TTAGCCATCCTTGACAGCATGACGACAGGAAAGGAGGAGTATGGTAAATTGGAACATGTCCTGCTTTAGGGAAAAGAGATTGAGGAGGAGGAGTAACTTCAATTCTATTCTTGGGAGGTAAATGTACAGGGTAAAGATCACGTTTAGATTGAGTTAAAACATCTGCAGTTGCATTAAGTTTAGTCAGTGGACCAGGCAAGTTAGAATGAGCACGGATATACAGACCTGCAACAGGACCATCATGGGAACGAATAAGCTGTTGAAGCAAACGAAAAGAGGATGATAATTCAGGGTCATTAGTATGTCCTATGGTCGCAGTCTCCAGAAGAAATCATAAGCTAATGAGATATTTACTATCAGAAAACAAATTAAAAGATATAGAAGGCAAATGTTTAAAAGCCATAATGACAGCATACAGTTCAACACGTTGAGCTGAAGTCAAGGAAGTCTCTTTAATGAGGTTTGTTCCATCGTCAATGATTACAGTAGCCACTCCTGAAGAAGAACCGTCCGTAAAAACCAAAGGTACATAAGGAACAGGCTGTTGCCTAATTATAGAAGGAAAGATATGAGTTAAGTTTCCTGAATTGGATCAATTTATCAGCAGGGTAATGGCATGCCAAGGTACCTGAAAATCCTGCAAGGACAAGACCCCATTCATTACTATGTTGAAAAAGCCAATTTTGTTGACTAAGTGAATAAGGGATAATAATTTGAGAAGGTTCTATACTTATAGGTTGTAAGCATCTAGTTCTACCTTGCATTATTAAATTACTAATAAGTTCATAATAAGGGTTAATAACTTTAGAGGGTGTAGTTTTCATATGAATCTATTCAATAATTCCAACAGTTTGCCATAAGACGGCAGTAGGCACATGAGGAGTTGGACAAATCATTAAGAAAATTGGAAGGTGAGTATGAGTTCTAGTTAATTGTGTAGAACTGATAGATCTATTGACTATTTGTAAAGCTTGAAATCCTTCTGGAGTCACAGAGCGTGAAGAAGAAGGATCTGAGTCACCTTTAAGAATATCAAACAAAGGCTGTAATTGAGCAGTAGTAAGTTTTAAGGAAGGCCTTAGCCAATTAATATCTCCAAGTAATTTTTGAAAAGCATTTAATGTTTTTAAATTATCAACTCGAATTTGCAGTTTTTGAGGCCTAATAGTAGTGTTATCAATGTATTTTCCCAAATATAAAAATGGAGATTGTCTTTGAATTTTTTTTGAGGCAATGACCAAGCCAAATGATTGTAAGGACTGTTGTAAAAATTGAAAAGCAGTCTCTAATAAAGAAATATTATCAGTGGCTAAAAGTATATCATCCATATAATGTATGAGATATAATGATGGAAACCTTTTCTCACAGGAGTCAAGGCCTGAGCCACATATTTTTGGCATAATGTAGGAGTATTTGCCATGCCCTGAGGCAATACTTTCCATTGAAATCTCCTCATGGCTTCCTTAAAATTTATGGAAGGCAAGCTAAAAGCAAAATGTTTTCTATCTTCAGGAAACAAAGGAATAGTGAAAAAACAATCTTTTAAATCTATAACTAAAAGATGATAATTGTGTGGTATGGCTGTTGGAGAGGGTAGGCCTGGTTGAAGAGCTCCCATTATTAGCATAGTTTTATGAACAGCTCTTAGATCCTGTAATAACCTATATTTTCCAGATTTTTTCTTGAGAATAAAAATAGGAGTATTCCAAGGACTACTGGAAATTTCTAAATGCCCTAATTGTTCCAGTACTAATTGTTCTGCAGCTTCTAATTTCTCCTTTGTGAGGGGCCATTGGTCCACCCATACAGGGTCATCAGTCAGCCAAGTAATTGGATCAGCAGTGAGTGGAGGAGAATCCAAGGCCCCTAAGAAAAACCCAAACCTTGTCTATCATTTTTTATTTTCACATCAATAGGATAGACAGTTCCTTGTTGATTTGTTCCCAGCCCTTTTGTGGGAAGAAATCCTTGATCCAACATCGGATTAGAGACTTGAGAGTTTGGACTATAAAGTAATACTCCCATTTCTTTTAATATATCTCAGCCCCAGACGTTTAAAGGCAGCCCAGGCAAAACATAAGGCTGGAAGTATCCTGAATGGTCCTCACTATCTTGCCATAATAAAAACTGACTACTTTGTATAGGAGAAGAACTTTGTCCTATTCCGTGAAGTTCTGTAATAGTAGGACTAATGGGCCAACGTTTAGGCCAGTGTATCTGCGTCATAACAGAGACATCAGCTCCAGTGTCTAACAAACCTGAAAAAACCTTTCCATTAATGGTTCATTTCATTTCTGGACGTTCTTTCCCTCTCTTCTGAATCCAGTAGGCAGCATTAGACGATCCAAAAGCCTTTGTTTCTCTCTTTTGATGTT
>NW_020172188.1:0-1613 GCF_003031525.2 Neophocaena asiaeorientalis asiaeorientalis | reverse complement strand
ACGTTCTCTTCCTATCTTCTGAATCCAGTAGGCAGCATTAGACGATCCAAAAGCCTTTGTTTCTCTCTTTTGATGTTGTCAAATTTGTCCATGAGGTGCAAAGGGCAAAAGTAGCAATTGTGCAGTTTTATCATCAGGAGAAATAGTTATTAAATTTTTAATAGTTTGTGCCATGACTTTTATTTCTCCTTCGTAGTCAGAATCTGTGACTCCTGGCATAATAGTTAAACCTTTCATAGTGACACTACTTCTTCCCAATAATAGTCCCATCGAACCCTTGGGTAAAGGTCCACAGATGCCCGTAGAGAGGGCCTGAGGACCCATTTCAGGAGTTAATACATATCGGGCGGAGGTACTGAGCTCCAGTCCTGCGCTTCCTGGTGTTGCTCTGGAGAGCGAGGATATTGTATGTTTTTGTTTTTGGTTAATGTCTGATTGATAATTTGAGGAGGATACACAGACATTGCCCTTATTATTTGTTGGGGCCGGGGAAGGCCCCGGGAGGAGTTCCCCGACAGTGGTGGCCCATCCTTGTGGCCACTGAGCAACAATCTTGTGCCCAGTGTTTTCCTCTATTGCATTTAGGGCATAAACCAGGGATTTTCTGACCATCTGGAGGTTTCTGAGTAGGGAAGGAAGGACTAGGGTTAGAATTAAAAGATCTACATTCTCTAGCAAAATGACCTGCCTTTCCGCATTTAAAACAAGTCTTTGTTTTCTTTTGATTGTTTTTAAACCCCACTTTAGTTAATGCTGCAGCCACAGCAGCACCCTGTATATAAGTAGGCCCAATGTCTGCACAAAGGCGAACATAGTCCTCCAATGTTCCCCGTTTTCTCCAAGGTCGAATCGCAGCCTGACGTGCATTATTAGCATTCTCAAAAGCAAGTTGCTTAACTACAGTTGTACCAGTGAGTCCGTCCACAATGAGTCTCCCCACCGCCTGTGACAACCTATCTACAAAATCAGCATATGGTTCGTCAGGTCCCTGTCTAATTGTTGAAAGATCCTCAGTTTTGTGTGTAGAAGGTCATTTCCTCCAGGCTTGTAATGCCAAATGATTTATTTGAGGATGAGCAACAAAGGGATAAGTTAATTGATCTTGTGAAGAAAGATATTGTCCTTCCCCAATCAGCATATGAGAATCAACTGCAATATTATGGGCAGCATTCTTTTCTGCTTGTTCAGCGCCCGTTCATAAAAATGAAATTAAAGTAAAACCTGAGCAAATAATTCACACTCCTTTGAGCCCTTTTGCCCCATCTTATTTTACTTCTGACTATTGCCTTATGCCTCTATTAGTTTCACTTCTACTGGTGGCCACACATATTTTGCATAAGGGTTCTCTTACCTGCACTTTCTTTTTAATTGCCTTCACACTTCAGGTCCCTGTTCGAGTGCCACTTGCCGCGGACCAGCCGGAGAAAGAGGATCTCACCGCCCAGGGTCAGAAGGGAAGGGATAAGGAACTGAAGTAGCACCGACGGATGGGGTCAGGAGGACCAAGACAACTGATGGTTGCAAGGCAAATTTTATTATGCTACAGTTGCAGATTATATAGACTAGAAATCTGAAGGCTGCCAGATGGTGGTTTACATTATCTACAGACTGTC
>NW_020172187.1:4421852-4480408 GCF_003031525.2 Neophocaena asiaeorientalis asiaeorientalis | reverse complement strand
AGCGAGTGGGAGCTACTCTTCGTTGCGGTGCGCGGGCTTCTTATTCTGGTGTCTTCTCTTGTGGAGCATGGGCTCCAGGCGCACGGGCTTAAGTAGTTGCAGCACGTGGGCTCAGTAGTTGTGGCTCGCGGGCTTTAGAGCGCAGGCCCAGTAGTTGTGGCGCACGGGCTTAGTTGCTCCGCGGCATGTGGGATCTTCCTTGACTAGGGCTCGAACCTGTGTCCCCTGCATTGGCAGGCGGATTCTTAACCACTGCGCCACCAGGGAAGCCCCTATTTTTAGATATTTTAATTTAAAATGATGTCTGATAATTATTTGATTACATTGTGGTGATTTAAATAGTTTTAAGTTTTCTTAAATAGGAGAAATAGCACATCTGACAAATCTCACTGTAAGACCACTGGTTTGGAACCCTAGTCTAAAATTTGATTTCTCTCTGTGATTATTGGACTGCTACCTCCCGGTGGTGGTGTACTCTAATTGCAAGAAAAGAGAAAACTGTCACCTGTGTTTTGAGTCAGAAAGGCAAGGTATTTTTTTCTCTTGTCAGAACAAAGTATAATCTGATAATTTTATTGTTTTTGTCACTGTCTGGAAATATTCTTTTTTTGTTATTTAAAAATGTAGAATTCATAAAATATGGCTGGTACAATATTTTGAAGAGAATACATGTCAGATTTTAAAGATATCTTAAATTGTATTAAAATACAATTTAAAATACAAGAAGAACATAACAGACATGAGTCAGTTCTGAAGATGTATAAATTTGAATTTACTTTTCTCTTTAAAAAGGTTAGGAATGGGCATATTTTCAGATTAGCTTTTCACAAGCTTTTTAAACCCATAACTTTGTTGATTTAGAATAATAATACAGTGAGCCTGACCTGTGCGTCCTGGTTTTGTGCAGAGGTATGAAAGAGAAGTGTTTTTAAACCCCTTGTCCTACACCATTTTGAAAACATGTATTATGCTTGTTGTTGACCATCTTTTATTTTCTTTCTTTTCAGCTGAATTCCTTTCCACCTCATTCTTTATCTGCAAAATGTTTTTTTTCTCCAGAATTAACCGCTTACTCTGTCTATAATGAAAATTAATTTTTATACCTTGTCTGTGATCTTAGCTCAGAATTTAAGCAAGTAGGCTTATCACATTAGTATATAGCTAATTTAAACATGATTGTTAACTCTCTAACAGTTCCAGAACTATTTGCATTATTAAATGTTTTCTAATGCAAGTGATCTTGCAATTATTTGAGGTTTGTACATTTTAACATAGTGGAGTAAAAAAGTTTTATGGTACCATGTGTGGATAGTGGGTAGTATTCTTCAGGCAGAGAGGCTAATAGTCTATGATTTTGTAATTTGAAAGACTAGGGTTCTTAATTTCATAATTGTTTAATGTGGTACCAACTGATCAAATATACTTATTTCTCACAATCATAGAATATTGTTACATACTAGATGTGCAGAAGTTGGTTGAACAGTTGGTATTTATGAATGGTTTATGAACAGCTTTTTAATCTTTAAAGTAGTGAATTCTACTTTGTAATTTGAAAATAATTTTGATATAAAGAAAACTAAGGATCCTTGCTTTCTTGATCTTGATTTTCTATTCCTTTGTCTAATTAATCTCCATAATTTTTATTCTTACCATTTTTTTCCCCATCAGGAAGAAAAATGAATAATAAAATCTCTAAACTCTGTACTTTGACATCTTTTGAGGATATTGACCAAAAAGGAATTCTGATAAAGGAGCTGCATCTGCAATCTTCTTATGAGATCTCGAGGAGCCTTGTTTGCCTTAGTGGCCAAAGAGAGAGATTAGCTTGTTTTAGGGCCCTATCCCTGGCCCACCCTCCCTATCCTAGAGATGGGTGTACCTGGCAACCAGAGGAGTTGAATTTCATAATTCCTTGGCAATGGAAGATCCCTGTAATTAGAGAATTGGGGAAGTCTGGTTACCTGGATTTTCCCAAATCATAGACCTAGGCGTCCTCAGTCTCCTGGCTGATAACAGAAATCCTTTACCTATTCAAGGCTTCTTGTTCTTTTCTTAGTCTGTTGCTGTCATGGATTTGGTTCTCATGGATTGTGACTCACTGGGTCATCTTAATGAAAAGGTTTTGGCCTTTTGGCCTAGGATTAGGTTCAGCTGGGAGTGACGGAAAAACTCCAAATAACAGTGGTATAAAGAAAGAAATGCTGCCAGCTGAGAACTCCCTTCAGAATTGCCTTGGTGGTAGCATTGCCTCACCCAAAATCACACCCTCTTCCCAGGGCAACCTGCATCCAGTGACTGGTTGCCATGGGGGTACAAAAGCCTGGTACCATCACCACAACTCAAGATGACGCTGAAGATTCACCCCAGCTTCCGAGCTCCCGAGGGGTTGGCTGAGTTGAGGCGTCTGTTGCTGCTGCACCACATCCCAGCCTTCTCCTCACTCCATCTCTGCTCCCTCCCTCCCACAGATGTCCCTCCCAAGAGCACTCTAATAAATCTGCATGCATTCTGATCCCACCTCCGTCTGGCATACTGGCATAGAGTCAAGCACCCCGCATGTGTTTGGTAAGATAAATACATCTTCTGAAGTTTGAGAAAAAAAAAAAGTTATCACGTAATAGCTCAGAAGAAAGTGACTGAGAGCTGGTATGGGGCTCCACAATGTCAGGGACCTAACTTCCCTCTTCGTTGCACTACCAAGTATGATCCCTATCTCCATATTCACCTCATAGTTTCAGATGGCTCTTCCAGCTATCAGGTTGGAGTCTAGCCAGTACAAGAGAAAAGGGAAGGGGAAGGTATGTCCCCTTTCTTTATGCTCATCTTCTGAGAGTTGCACGTACCATTCGTCCTTTAATTCTAGTGGTCGTTACTTAGACATTGGCCACATCTGGCAGTAAGGTAGATTGAAAAGTGTAGTCTTAATTTGGATGAAGATGTGAAATAACAGGAATTCTGGTGAATGAGGAAGGATGGCTGAACGGACATTGGGCAGCTGCTAGCCAGCTGTCTCAGGCAGTTTTTTTAGTTCACTCTGTGGGGATGCTGAGATCAGGACCTTTTTCTTGGTAGGCCTGTCCCAGCTCACAGGTCAACCTGGGTTTGAATACTTGGCCTGTTTTTAAGAGGTGAGCCTGCTTTACTTGTCAAAGATCTTTCTAGGCTATTTTTCACTCCTAACTAATGGAACTTAGATCTTAGTTTGTAAAATTTAGGTCTTTATTCATAGATCATGATCATCTGCTCATATCAAAAATTTTACAGGGAGAATAAATTCTTGTGTTGTTTCACCCCAAAGAGAGGGTGGGTGTCAGAATTACTATTTGTATATCAGAGGCTTCATTTCATTGAGGGAATGGTGTCCAGACCTTTTGACTGTACGTGTTTATCAATAAGACATTTTCGAGTACTCATTCATACTTGCATGTGTGTTTATATACTTGTCCTACTTTACTAATATATTAATGTCCATTATATAACACATACAATAGATATTTTAAATGAGCTATAGATATCATAAATGATATTTCTACTTTAAAATTATTAGAATTATCAGTTGTACAAGAACTTTTTTGGAGTGCAGTATGATTGAATATATTTTTGAGAATTTCACTTTGTCATTCTGATAAAATCTTTTATACATCAAATTCTAAGTTGAGTTTATTAAAGTGTCCAGATAAAAGTTTTCATAGGTGCCACATTTCAGTTTTAGTCACAAATTATATAATGATGGAAACATTTTTAAACGGGCATTTGCTTAGCCAAAGTTTCTTTTAGAGAAGCAATTTTTCTTACTCATTACTAAAATGTCACTTTTATCTAGAAGGGACAGACTAAGGTGCTTATTTTTTCATATGACTTATCATTTACAGCTGCTTTATAATAAAAAAGGCAGTATATTTGTAGCACTTGTCTCATTTGTAAAGTATTTGTCTCATTTTGTGTGAAAGAAAGATGTATAACTCAATCTTAGGTAAAACAGTTTTTCAGGACTTTGCTGTGAGTTAATGGAGAACCTGTGTGGTATAAAGATTTTAGGGCTTCCCTGGTGGCGCAGTGGTTGAGAGTCCGCTTGCAGATGCAGGTGACACGGGTTCGTGCCCCGGTCCGGGAAGATCCCACATGCCGCGTAGCGGCTAGGCCCGTGAGCCATGGCCGCTGAGCCTGTGCGTCTGGAGCCTGTGCTCTGCAAATGGAGAGGCCACAACCGTGAGAGGCCCGGGGTCCCCAAAAAAAAAAAAAAAAAAAAAAGATTTTAATAGTCATTTCCCATTTCATTAAAATTACTGTAAGCAATCTACTGTTTATAAAGTTTTAAAAAATATATAAATAAAAAGCTACATTGATGACGTCCTGAAACACTGTAAGATGTTGAAGGCAAACAAATGCCATTAAAGGTGTCAACTCCTCCATTTTATGAAATTCTCACTCTTCTCTCAGCTCTTTCTCTTTAGATAATTGTGACTAACATGAATACAGCAAAGATTAGTAGTGTCAGTTTGATTAACTGTTGGTAAAGTTTAATTTCTTTTTAGTTTTTAGGTAACATTTAACACACATAGTAATCTCTTCCTGGACACAGATTGATTGTGTATGCATCCCTTTAGGTATATTCACTTCCTTAGGAGACCAGTGGCTTAATGTATACTTGAAGTCTAATGAAAGCTGCTATGCGGGTGTCTGTTGAAATAGTAAAGTATTTTATTTAGAGACAGTACTTTTTAAATATATAATGACTGTTTTTTCCCCTGAAGTGTTTTGCTAAATGCCTGACAAACTTTGACTTTTAAGCTTCATTAGAATCAGGGAACTCGTAGTAAAATGTAAATATTTGTAACTCATTCTGGGTACTGACATCATCCTTGACTTCACCTTAGTTTCTTACCTGTATTTTTCTTTTGCTTTTTCTTCCTTTTTTTCTTTTAAAATATTGTATATATCTTTTTTGTATATCTTTTTATTTTATTTTATTTTTTGGTTTGAAAGTAAACCAAACCAATTATATATCTTTTTATTTTATTTTATTTTTTGGTTTGAAAGTAAACCAAACCAATTATATATCTTTTTATTTTATTTTATTTTTTGGTTTGAAAGTAAACCAAACCAATTATATATCTTTTTATTTTATTTTATTTTTTGGTTTGAAAGTAAATATTTATTTAGAATGAAAAAAGAAATAAAACACACATTTTAAGAAGCTTTCAAATACCACAACCATTACAAAATCCAGAAAAATAATAAAATTATTTTTGTTAATTGCCTGACACATCTCTATACTGCTTTTTTCGGGGGCGGGGGAGGATACATCCTCTTGATTACCTCTTCATATTACATTTTGTATAATCATTTTTCTATACAGAGAAGAGAGAATATTCAATCTTGTCTTTAGCATGGTAAATTGACATTTTTTTCCACTGAAATTTTCTTTTATTAGACTTAATATACTCATGACAAAAATTATTCAAAAACATAATATACATTACAGTACAAAAAGGACAAAAGTAATGGATTAATATTTTTAGTAACATTACTATATTCTTTAACATGTGGAAAAAACACATGAAACGTTGGTTCCAGTGGGTAAACTCTGCAAAGATGAGAGATTGATTTGCACTAAGAATAACAGCATTGAAGTAAGTAATTCAAGTTGTTTCTTCAGTTTTACAATCACTGTGCTGTCACTGCTTATTTAAGAGCTACTGTTTAAATGCAGGGTATATATTATCACAGAGGTTAAAGACATATGTGTTTGAAGCAAACTGAAGTTATTCTGAACCATTATGATGAACCTACTCTCAAAAAGACGTGTGGCTGCATCAGTGTGTGTCTGAGGGTAACTGCTTAACTGGGAGTTTATCAAACATAACTCCCATGTGGAATATAATGCTCATTAAAGGATGAGTAATTAAAAATGGACTAATTTAACCTTTATACAACTTTTATGTTATAAAATCTCAGTAGTAAAGGTAGCCATGGCTTTGAACTTAGACCAACAGAAGACTTTTGAGAGAGGATTTTTTTTTTTTTTTCCTTTGGTACGCCGACCTCTCACTGTTGTGGCCTCTCCCGTTGCGGAGCACAGGCTCTGGACACACAGTCTCAGTGGCCATGGCTCACGGGCCCAGCCGCTCCGCGGCATGTGGGATCTTCCCGGACCGGGGCACAAACCCGTGTCCCCTGCATCAGCAGGTGGACTCTCAACCACTGCGCCACCAGGGAAGCCCAGGATTTTTTTTTTTTTTTTTATCACTAACAATGTTAAGAGTTACAGGAACATGGCAGTATTAAAATCTGGATTTTTGTTGATGGTTCAGAAAGCTTCTTGCAGCTGTACAGGTCACTGTTGAAACATGATATAAATATTTAAGATTGTTATCAAATCTAGGAAAACCTCTATCAAGTTTTTTTTATATGAGTTATAAGATTCCAGGCCTTTCAAGTTTCCTGTAATTCTCAGTTACTGTATTAGTGACCCATCTTAAATGCTCTTCCAATTGACAGTTCTCATTAACCATTTTGCTATTAATGTTTCTGTGGTAGTTATGTATTCAGTTTGTTTTTTTTTAATTTAATTTAATTTATTTTTTTATACAGCAGTTTCTTATTAGTTATCTATTTTATACATATTAGCATATATATGTCAATCCCAGTCTACCAGTTCATCCCCCCACTGCCGCTGCTTTCCCCACTTTGGTGTCCATACGTTTGTTCTCTACATCTGTGTCTCTATTTCTGCCCTGCAAACTGGTTCATCTGCACCATTTTTCTAGGTTCCACATATATGCGTTAATATATGATACTTGTTTTTCTCTTTCTGACTCACTTCGCTCTGTATGATAGTCTCTAGATCCATCACGTCTCTACAAATGACCCAATTTCTTTCCTTTTTATGGCTGAGCAATATTCCATTGTATATATGTGCCACATGTTCCTTATCCATTCGTCTGTCGATGGGCATTTCGGTTGCTTCCATGACCTGGCTATTGTAAATAGTGCTGCAGTGAACATTGGGGTACATATGTCTTTTTGAATTATGGTTTTCTCTGGGTATATGCCCAGTAGTGGGATTACTGGGTCCTATGGTAGTTCTATTTTTAATTTTTTAAGGAACGTCCATACTGCTCTCCATAGTGGCTGTGTCAATTTACATTCCCACCAACAGTGCAAGAGGGTTCCCTTTTCTCCACACCATTTGTTTGTAGATTTTCTGATGATGCCCATTCTAACTGGTGTGAGGTAATACCTCATTGTAGTTTTGATTTGCATTTCTCTAATAATTAGTGATCTTGAGCAGCTTTTCATGTGCTTCTTGGCCATCTGTATGTCTTCTTTGGAGAAATGTCTATTTAGGTCTTCTGCCCATTTTTGGATTGGGTTGTTTGTTTTTTTAATACTGAGCTGCATGAGCTGTTTATATATTTTGGAGATTAATCCTTTGTCCATTGATGCATTTGCAAATATTTTCTCCCATTAGGGGGGGTTGTCTTTTCGTCTTTGTAGTTTCCTTTGCTTTGCAAAACGTTTTAAGTTTCATTAGGTCCCGTCTTTTTATTTTTGCTTTTATTTCCATTACTCTAGGAGGTGAATCAATAAAGATCTTTCTGTGATTTATGTCAAAGAGCGCTTGTCCTATGTTTTCCTCTAAGAGTTTTATAGTGTCTGGTCTTACATTTAGGTTTCTAATCCATTTTGAGTTTATTTTTGTTTATTCTTGTGTATGTTTATTCTTGTGTATTTTTGTTTATTCTTGTGTATGTTTATTCTTGTGTATTTTTGTTTATTCTTGTGTATTTTTGTTTATTCTTTGTTTATTCTTGTGTATTCTTGTTTATTCTTGTGTATGAGTGTATTTTTGTTTATTCTATGTGTCTTCTCTAATCCATTTTGAGTTTATTTTTGTTTATTCTTGTGTATGTTTATTCTTGTGTGTGTCTCTAATCCATTTTGAGTTTATTTTTGTTTATTCTTGTGTATGGTGTTAGGGAGTGTTCTAATTTCATTCTTTCACATGTAGCTGTCCAGTTTTCCCAGCACCACTTATTGAAGAGACTGTCTTTTCTCCATTGTATATCCTTGTCTCCTTTGTCCTAGATTAGTTGACCATAGGTGCATGGGCTTATCTCTGGGCTTTCTGTCCTGTTCCATTGATCTATATTTGTTTTTGTGCCAGTACCATATTGTCTTGATTGCTGTAGCTTTGTAGTATAGTCTGAAGTCAGGGAGTCTGATTCCTCCAGTTTTTTTCCTTCAAGACTGCTTTGGCTCTTTGGGGTCTCTTGTGTCGCCATACAAATTGTAAGATTTTTTTGTTCTAGTTCTGTAAAGAATGCCATTGGTAATTTAACAGGGATTGCATTGAATCTGTAGATTGCTTTGGGTAGTATAGTCATTTTCACAATATTGATTCTTCCAATACAAGAACACGGTATATCTCTCTATCTGTATCATCTTTAATTTCTTTCATCAGTGTTTTATAGTTTTCTGCATACAGGTCTTTAGTCTCCCTAGGTAGGTTTATTCCTAGGTATTTTATTCTTTTTGTTGCAATGGTAAATGGGAGTGTTTCCCTAATTTCTCTTTCAGATTTTTCATCATTTGTGTATAGGAATGCAAGAGATTTCTGTGCATTAATTTTGTATCCTGCAATTTTACCAAATTCATTGATTAGCTGTAGTAGTTTTCTGGTGGCATCTTTAAGATTCTCTATGTATAATATCATGTCATCTGCAAACAGTGACAGCTTTACTACTTCTTTTCCAATTTGGATTCCTTTTATTTGTTTTTTCTCTCTGATTGCTGTGGCTAAAACTTCCAAAACTGTGTTGAATAATAGTGGTGAGAATGGGCAACCTTGTCTTGTTCCTGATCTTAGTGGAAATGGTTTCAGTTTTTCACCATTGAGAACGATGTTGGCTGTGGGTTTGTCATATATGACCTTTATTATGTTTAGGTAAGTTCCTTCTATGCCTATTTCTGGAGGGTTTTAATCATAAATGGGTGTTGAATTTTGTTGAAAGCTCTTTCTGCATCGATTGAGATGATCATATGGTTTTTCTCCTTCAATTTGTTAATATGGTGTATCACATTGTTTGATTTGCATATATTGAAGATTCCTTGCATTCCTGGGCCAAACCCCACTTGATCATGGTGTATGATCCTTTTAATGTGTTGTTGGATTCTGTTTGCTCGTATTTTGTTGAAGATTTTTGCATCTATATTCATCAGTGATATTGGTCTGTAGTTTTCTTTTTTTGTAGTATCTTTGTCTGGTTTTGGTATCAGGGTGATGGTGGCCTCATAGAATGAGTTTGGGAGTGTTCCTTCCTCTGCAGTTTTTTGGAAGAGTTTGAGAAGGATGGATGTTAGCTCTTCTCTAAATGTTTGGTATAATTTACCTGTGAAGCCATCTGGTCCTGGGCTTTTGTTTGTTGGAAGATTTTTCATCACAGTTTCAGTTTCATTACTTGTGATTGGTCTGTTTGTATTTTCTATTTTTTCCTGGTGCAGTCTTGGAAGGTTATACCTTTCTAAGAATTTGTCCATTTCTTCCAGGTTGTCCATTTTATTGGCATAGAGTTGCTTGTAGTAGTCTCTTAGGATGCTTTGTATTTCTGTAGTGTCTATTGTAACTTCTTTATCATTTCTCATTTTACTGATTTGAGTCATCTCCCTCTTTTTCTTGATGAGTGTGGCTAACGGTTTATTAATTTTATTTATCTTCTCAAAGAACCAGCTTTTAGTTTTATTGATCTTTGCTATTGTTTTGTTTCTATTTCATATATTTCTACTCTGATCTTTATGATTTCTTTCCTTCTGCTAACTTTGGGTTTTGTTTGTTTTTTTTTCTCTAGTTTCTTAAGGTGTAAGGTTAGATTGTTTATTTGAGATTTTTCTTGTTTCTTGTGGTAGGATTGTATTGCTGTAAACTTCCCTCTTAGAACTGCTTTTGCTGCATCCCATAGGTTTTGGATCATTGTGTTTTCATTGTCATTTGTCTCTAGCTATTTTTTGATTTCCTCTTTGATTTCTTGGTTATTTAGTAACGTATTGTTTAGCCTCCATGTGTTAGTGTTTCTTACGTTTTTTTCCCCTGTAATTGATTTCTAACCTTATAGCGTTGTGGTTAGAAAAGATGCTTGGTATGATTTCAATTTTCTTAAATTTACTGAGGCTTGATTTGTGACCCAAGATGTGATCTATCCTGGAGAATGTTCCATACGCACTTGAGAAGAAAGTGTAATCTGCTGTTTTTGGATGGAATGTCCTATAAGTATCAATTAAATCTATCTGGTCCATTGTGTCATTTAAAGCTTGTGTTTTCTTATTAATTTTCTGTTTGGATGATCTGTCCATTGGTGTAAGTGAGGTGTTAATGTCCCCCACTATTGTGTTCCTGTCGATTTCCTCTTTTATAGCTGTTAGCAGTTGCCTTATGTATTGAGGTGTTCCTATGTTGGGTCCGTATATATTTATAATTGTTATATCTTCTTGGATTGATCCCTTGATCATATGTAGTGTCCTTCCTTGTCTCTTGTAACATTCTTTATTTTAAAGTCTATTTTGTCTTATATGAGTATTGCTACTCCACCTTTGTTTTGATTTCCATTTGCATGGAATATGTTTTTCCATTCCCTTATTTTCAGTCTGTATGTGTCCCTAGATCTGAAGTGGGTCTCTTGTAGACAGCATATATATGGTCTATCTTGCCTATTTTCATCTTGTCTTTCTTTGAATGTGGTTTTTGTTCTACAGGCTGCAGGATTGTAATTCTTCTTGCTTCTGCTGTCTGCCCTCTGGTGGATGAGGCTATCTAAGAGGCTTGTGCAAGTTTCCTGATGGGAGGGACTGGTGGTGGGTAGAGCTGGGTGTTGATCTGGTGGGCAGAGCTCAGTAAAACTTTAATCCACTTGACTGCTGATGGGTGGGGCTGGGTTTCCTCCCTGTTGTTTGGCCTGAGGCCACCCAACACTGGAGCCTACACGGGCTTTTTGGTGGGGCTAATGGCAGACTTTGGGAGGGCTCACACCTAGGAGTACTACCCAGAACTTCTGCTGCCAGTGTCCGTGTCCCCACGGGGAGACACAGCCACCCCGTCTCTGCAGGAGAGCCTCCAACACTAGCAGGTAGGTCTGGTTCAGTCTCCCCTGGGGTCACTGCTCCTTACCCTGGGTCCCAATGCACACACTACTTTGTGTGTGCCCTCCAAGAGTGGAGTCTCCATTTCCCCCAGTCCTGTCGAAGTCCTGCAGTCAAATCCCGCTAGGCTTCAAAGTCTGATTCTCTAGGAATTCCTCCGCCTGTTGCCGGAACCCCAGGTTGGGAAGCCTGACGTGGGGCTCAGCACCTTCACTCCATTGGGTGGACTTCTGTGGTATAAGTGTTCTCCAGTTTGTGAGTCATCCACCCAGCGGTTATGGGATTTGATTTTACTGTGATTGCGCCCCTCCTACTGTCTCACTGTGGCTTCTCCTTTGTCTTTGAACGTGGGGTATTTCTTTTGGTGAGTTCCGGTGTCTTCCCATTGATGATTTTCAGCAGTTAGTTGTGATACTGGTGCTCTCACAAGAGAGAGTGAGAGCACGTCCTTCTCCACCATCTTGAACCAATCTATATCTTTTTTTTCTTTTATTTATTTATTTATTTATTTTTGACCGTGTCGGGTCTTCGTTTCTGTGCAAGGGCTTTCTCTAGTTGTGGCAAGCGGGGGCCTCTCACTATCGCGGCCTCTCTTGTTGGGAGCACAGGCTCCAGACGTGCAGGCTCAGTAGTTGTGGCTCACGGGCCTAGTTGCTCCGCGGCATGTGGGATCTTCCCAGACCAGGGCTAGAACCCATGTCCCCTGCATTGGCAGGCAGATTCTCAACCCCTGCGCCACCAGGGAAACCCTGTATATCTTTTTAAAGGCCACTTTAACTCTGTTTTGGAATAAAACAGATTGTAAATCATTTATATTATATGCTGTTTAGATACCTGGTTAAGGATATACTTCTATCTTCGCCTTTTTTCTCCGCTAAAAATTTAATTTTGTATTTTGAAAACTTAAAACATACTGGAACAAAGAAGGGTAGAGTATACACACATTTACCCATCACCAAGATTCACCTGTTAATGTTTTGCTGTATTTGCTGCATCCATTTATCAGTTTGCCAGTTCTTCTACCCAATTAGTTTAACTTCATCATACATCTCCAAACAAAGGATTTCTACATAGCAATGCCATAATCACACCTAACAAATAGTTTCTTAAAATCTAATACCTGTCCATATTCAAATTTGCCATTTTTCCCCAAAATATCATTTTCACTTGATTTTTTCAAATCAAGATGCAGTCAAGGACCTTGCATTGTCTTTAGTTATATTTCTGAGGCCTCCCACACCCTTTCCCAATGATACTGACTTTTTGAAGAGATAAAACCAAATGTCTCTTAGGATTGTCCCAAGTTTTGGATTTTAATTTTTGTGTGTGTTTGGTGTCCGTTGGCTTATCCCTCTATTTCTTTAATTTCCTGTAAATTGGAAGTTAGGTTTAAAATAAGCTTGATTAGTTTCGGGTTAAACATATTTTGGCAAGACTCCATGGGTGAAGCTGTGTAGTTAATGTTATATCATGTTAGAAGTCTTACACTGGTTTTGATGTTAGATTTGATTGCTGGATTAAGGTGGCAGCAGCCAAAGCTGTCCTTCCTAAATACTTGAGTTATTAGTAGGTAATTTGTAGGGGTATAACTGCAACATGGGAATATTTTGTTCCTCATTAGCCTTTAATGGTTTTGTGCACCCCTTGATGATACTTGGTGGAATCAGTTGTAACGACTAAATGGTCCCATCTGGGGGTGATGGGAGAGTGATACCCAAAGTGTGTTGTGTATGTCCAGTCTACTCTGTAAGATGCAGCTTAATAGGGTTTTCACATGAGTCTGCAAGCAGTTGATTTATTATGGTCTCTGTGCAGTCAGACCTCTCTGCTAATGATAATCTGTATTTGCAGCTGCTCCCCAGCGCTAGCAGCTCCACCTCAGATCATCAGGCATTATTAGATTTTCATAAGAAGCGCACAGCCTAGATCCTTCGCGTGTGCAGTTTACAGTAGGGTTCACGCTCCTATGAGAGTCTAATGCCACTGCTGATCTCACAGGAGGTGGAGGTCAGGCGGTAATGAGAGCAGTGGAGCACGGCTGTAAATACAGATGAAGCTTCACTTGCTCGCTGCTCAACTCTTGCTGTGCAGACCGGTTCCGAACAGTGGGTTGGGGACCCCTGCTCTAAACTATAGTTCCTACTGAAGAGGCAGCTTGAAGGGAAGGAATTAACATTTGGTTATGAGTTTCCAGAGTAAGAGTTGGTAAAATGATCACATTAATTGCCTGAAGTGGCAAATTATTTGTTTCTTTTTAGGTTGTCATAATGAGTTCTTGGATTTTGAAAATGTTTTGTTACACTCCTTTTTATTTTTCATACCAGATACAATGAATGTGTGTTGATGTCTAACTGTGTAAGTTCTAATAGGGAGAATTATGTACACTGCCATTGTTGCAGAGGCAGAGTGCTTCTTAGAGTACTTACTGCTTTTTTTCTCCTCAGTCTTAGATTAAATATTTTAATTTTGGCTTCAGAACCATAATTTCCTATTTTATGTGTATAATTACAGTTGACTCTTGAACAACGCGGGTTTGAAGTATGGGGGTCCATTTACAAATGGATTTTTTTTTTTCCATAGTAAATACTGTAGTGCTACACGACTCGCTCATGCAGAATGGTGGGTGGCTGACCATAAGTTATGCATGGATTTTCGACTGCATGGAAGGCCGCCACCCCTAACCCCCGAGTTGTTCAAGGGTCACCTGTACAGTTTCTTTATGAAAGATTTCCTGATATGCAACTTCACAAAAAGTACATCTGATGTCAGTTTGGTAGCTGATCTGTTGATTGGTTTGGTAGAAAATTTTTTTCTGGGTTTAAGGTTTAATATTGATAGAAGTGCTTTAAATCAAGTATGATAACACACTGGTCACAGGAAAATTGTCAAACAAGTGACCTTGACTAATGGACAAGCAGTGTTGTCTTTAATATGGAAATATTCATGTGATATTTTAGGAAAATAGTTACTTCATATAAAAAAATTTTCCAAGGAACACATAGTTTTAAAACCATTTTTTAACCATTTTGGATGGGTCATTTTCTAAAATATATTAATTTAGAAAGCTCTTTTTAAAAACAATATAATGAACATAATTTAACTTTTAACTGTTGATTGAATTATCTTCGTAAATAAATTATTATTCATTATTAGTGATATCCTTAGGTACTGTTTTAGTATTAGGGCTTTTGGTCCCTACATTAATTGGACCTGAGACAAATACACTTGGAAAAATTTTTTTAAACGGTTTCTTTCTCTTTTTAATAATAATATCTTTAGACCTAATAGTGTATCTTTCTCAAACATCTGATATAATTCCATCCATCTAATTGAGAGGCCAGGAAACTGATATAATTAGAAAAACGTGAAATAAAATTAACGTTTTACATGCTTTTGAATTATGGTGTGTGCATGTGTAACACATGGCGGAAATAAATTTTATTAAATTAGTTTTTCTCTGAGGGCTGCTATTTACTTGATTTTCGTTAGAAAGGGCTGTAGAATTAAAATGTTAACTAAAATGAACTTGGTAAGGGATCACCTGGTCCATTACTGCTCATAGGAACCCAGAGAGACTATTAAAGATAACAGAAAGTATTTACTGACTTCTAAGCCTACATTGTGAAATGGAACAAGATACATTTTGCTATATATAGTTGATAAAGGCTAAATACATAAAATATTAATTCTTTTTTACTCATTAAGGCTCTTACCTAGGTATATTCAAAGTTTATCCAGTATGTTTGTTTATTAGAATTCTCCTCTTGTATTCTCCAAGTTCTTACAATTCTCTTATGTGTTCTAAATTTATTGCAGAGTTGATGCTTTTTCTATCAATTTTTAAAAATTTTCAGTTTTGCGTTATAAGTGACATATAAAGTTATACGATATTTAAAGTATATATATCATGGTGATTTGATATACACTGTGAATGGATTCCCCCCATCTAGTTAATTAATATATCCCTCATCTCATATATTTATCTTTGCGTATGTGTGTAGTAAGAACGTTTAAGTTCTATTCTTGTTGCAAATTTCAGTTATACGGTACAGTGGTGTCAACTATAGTCACCATGTTTTTACATTAGCTCCTCAGACCTTATTCATTTTAAAGCTGCAAGTTTGTAAGCTTTTACCAACCTCAACCTCTCCCTATTTCCCCCTGGAAACTACCTTTTTACTCTCTTTTTCTCTAAATTTGACTTTGTTTTTAGATTCCACATATAAGTGATAGCCATGTAGTATTTGTTTCTTTCTTTGTCTGGATTATTTCACTTACCATAATGCCCTCAGGGTCCATCCATGTAATCCCAAATGGCAGGATTTTTTCTTTCTCATGACAGTAGTATTCCATTTATATATACCGCATCTTTATCTAGTCAGCCAGTGATGGACTAGGTTGTTTGCTTATCTTGACTGTTGTAACTAATGCTGCAGTGAACATGGGAGTGCAGGTATCTTTCCAATATCCTGTTTTCATCTCCTTTGAATATACACCCAGGAGTGAAATTGCTGGATTGTATGGTAGTTCTATTTTTAATATTTTGAGGAACTTCCATACTGTTTTCCATACCGATTACAGCAATTTACATTCCTTCCAGCAGTGTGCAAGGGTTCTCTTTCTCCACATCCTTGCCAGCACTTGTTTCTCTTGTTTTTTTTGAAGATAACCATTCTGACAGGCATGAGGTGATATTTCATTGTGGTTTTGATTTGCATTTCTGGATGATTAGGTATTGTTGAGCACCTTTTCATATACTTGTTGGACATTTATTTGTATGTCTTCTTTGGAAAAATGTTCGATTCCTCGCCCATTTTTTAATTGGATTGTTTGTTTTCTTGCTGTTGAGTTGTGTGAGTTTTTATATATTTTCTATATTAACCTCATATCAGCTACATAATATGCAAATATTTCCTCCAGTTCTGTAGGTTGCCTTTTAATTTTGTTGATAGTTTCCTTTGTTGTGCAGAAACTTTTTAGTTTGAGGTAGTCACACTTGTTTATTTTTGCTTTTGTTGCCTTTGCTTTTGGTGTCAAATCCAAAAAATTATTGCCAAAACCAATATCAAGGAGCTTACTCTTTATGTTTTCTTCTAGGAGTTTTATGGTTTCGTGTCTTATGTTCATGTCTTTAATTCATTTTGTGTATGGTGTAAGATGGTGGTCTAGTTTCATTTTTTTCTTTTAATTAATTAATTAATTTTTGGCCGTGTTGGGTCTTCATTGCTGTGTGTGGGCTCTCTCCAGTTGCGGTGAGCAGTGGCCACTCCTTGCTGCAGTGTGCGGGCCTCTCATTGCGGTGGCCTCTGCCGCTGTGGAGCACGGGCTCTAGGCGTGCGGGTCTCAGCAGCTGTGCCACGTGGGCTCAGCAGTTTTGGCGTGCGGGCTCCAGAGCGCAGGCTCAGCAGTTGTGGCACATGGGCCCAGTTGCTCTGCAGCATATGGGATCTTCTCAGACCAGGGCTCAAACCTGTGTCCCCTGAATTATTGGCAGGTGGACTCTCAAACACTGTGCCACCAAGGAAGCCCTAGTTTCATTCTTTTACATGTAGCTATCCAGTTTTCCCAACACCATTTATTAGAGAGACTACCCTGGTTGTATATTCTTGGCTCTGTTGTCATAAATTAATGACCATATATGCGTGGATTTGTCTCTGGGCTCTCTATTCTGTTCCTTTGGTCAATGTGTCTGTTTTGATGGTTATCGCTTTGTAGTATAGTTTGAAATCAGGGAGTGGGATGCCTCCAACTTTGTTCTTCTTTCTTGAGATTGCTTTGGCTATTCAGGGTCTTTTGCAGTTCCATACAAATTTCAGGATTGTTTGTTGTATTTCTGTGAAAAATCTATTGGAATTTTGTTAGGGACTGCATTGAATCTGCAGGTTGCTTTGGGTATGTTAGATATTTTAACAACATTAATTCTTCCAATCCATGAACATGGAATATCTTCCAGTTACTTGTGTCTTCAGTTTCTTTCATCAATGTCTTAAAAGTTTTCATTGTACAGATCATTCACCTCCTTTGTTAAATTTATTGCTAGGTATTTTATTCTTTTTGATACAATTAAGGTTATGTTTTCAGTCTCTATTTAATGTACTTGATCAAAGTTCCTTTTAGGTAGAGACTTTATCTGTTGTAAAGAGGCTTTAGTTCTGCTGCATTACTAATTGTATCTTTCTGAGCGGGTAGCTTTTCTGTTTGGTTGTTTCATGTTGGGATATTTCCTTCTAATCTGTGGTTTTTAAAAACTATTAGCATTCTTACTCTGAGTTCTGCAAGGGATCACTCAACACTACTGTGATATGGAGTAGAGGCTTGTTATTGTTTCTTTTGTTTACTAATGGTAACTTCCTGATTGGAGTCCAGTTTAACAGCGTGCTTCTAATCTCTTGAGATAAAAATTTGGGAACCTTGAATTTTTGTATACATCCACGCATTTTTCATCCAAGCTGTGCTTAGGACTGAACACTCACTGTAATTTCCAGCTGCTGTTATAGGAGTTACAGATATATCAGAAAGCGATGGCAAATTCCTGCCCTCGTGGAGTTTATATTCTATTTAATGTTGTGTATAATATCATTAAAAGTCTTGTCCTGGGCTTAAGATTAAGATTGTTAATTGTTTTAGTCTTACCTACTGAAAAATATGTAATCCTCTAAGAACTTTTTGCTTGGCCTTGTTTGGGTAAAAGCAAACAAATGTTATGAAACAAAGTGCCTAGTTGGGATCTGGTTCATTGCAATGTGAAACTCAATAAGTAATGGTTAAGATCCATATTGTAAGAGGGTTAGTCACATTTTTTTCAACCAGTTCCTGTTTTATGGTAACATTCTCATTAAATAGCATTGCAGGCATCAGCAGCTTACCGCATGATTCCACAGTTGTGAGGTATAATGATTTGCTTTGGTGAAAAGTGGTTGGTAGTGTTTGTTCATTTAACAAACATTTGTTGCGTACCCATCATATGCCAATGCTGGAGGATACAGTTGTGTTTGAGACAAAGTCCCTGTCCTCCTGGAGCTTCCAAGTAGAATGTAAGGTGATAAAGACTGTCTTGTTGGTTGTTTGGTGGCCAAGACCGTCTACTTGAGTTGGGCTGAACAGGGCAAGTCTATGTGTGGAGGTGACACAAGAGTAGCAACATGTTTAGACCCATGTAGTGGCCAGCCCTTTGAAGATCCTGGATTCCTGGGTAAGGGAAGTACACTCCCAGTAGAGAAATAGCAAATGAAAAGTATACATCAATTTAAGTGTTGATTAGTCAGTCCTTTTGTCAGATTAAATGAATCCGGTGTTAATAAATACAGTTGACCCTTGAGCAGTGTGGAGTTAGGGATGCCGGCCCTCAGCGCAGTCAAAAATCTGAGTATAACTTACAGTCTGCCTTCCATATCAGAGGTTCCTTCCTGTCCACAGTTCCACCATATCTGCCGTTTGACGTCCACAGATTCAGCCAACAATGGATCATGTGATGCTGAGTATTAACTATGGAAAAAAATCTGTGTGTAAGTGGACCCCCACAGTTCAAGCGCGTGTTATTCAAGGGTCAACTGTAGTATCAACTCGGGTTGTATTTATAGGAATACATTCATGTTCAGTTTTTCACCCACGTTGAGTCTGTAATTGGTAGACTGTGTAAATGAACT
Source organism: Neophocaena asiaeorientalis asiaeorientalis (assembly GCF_003031525.2). Classification (NCBI taxonomy): domain Eukaryota; kingdom Metazoa; phylum Chordata; class Mammalia; order Artiodactyla; family Phocoenidae; genus Neophocaena; species Neophocaena asiaeorientalis. The sequence continues at coordinate 4,461,626 of NW_020172187.1, read as the reverse complement.
GTAAGACAGCGATTTCCCCATATACTATCCCACCAGAAGAGAAGAAACCCTAAGAGATTAAAAAAAAGGATTTAAACAACCAAGAAGCAAATCCTTAAGCAACTAAATAATCCACAGTACCCCCTGAACACTCAAGTTTTTATTAATGGTGTTTACCTGGTCACTGTAAGTTTTCCAGAATTGGCTGGTGGATGGCCAAGTGCCTCCTCTCTCTGCTTGTTTTTAGAAATATGGAACGGAGCTAATTCAACTGAAAATTTGTCATGTACATTTTGATATTTTCCTTAATTTCATAATAAATATTGCCTGGTAATTTAAAAAAAAACTTAGGTACATTTTTTGCCCTTATATCCTATATTTAGGTACATATTGAGATATTTATGAAATCAGATATTTAGATATAGATATTTATGAAATTAGATTTTCATGTTTTCTGATTAGGTTTCTATTCTCTGTTTTTCATGGATATGGTTTGTAGTTACCATGATGTGATATCTACTTTTTTCTGTGCTTGATAGAATTGAAAAGAAGTCAGAAAGAGTCTCTGTCAAAGTCCTTAGAGTTGAATTTCAGTGTTAACCACACATCATCTTTTATAATTATTCATCAGTGTATTTGTCTTGCCCTGCTCTTTTTGCTCTATTTACAGAAAACTCCTGGAAGAAATTTTAATGCTCTGTATCCCCAGTATCTCTCCTCCAAATTCTGAGTTTGCTCTCACCAGCTGCACTGGGTTGCAGGCAGTGTCACTCTGCCAGGTTCAATCTTTGGTTCGCCACTCGCGGTTATTCTCGCACCTTGTTGTCTTCTTCCTCTCAGTTTCTTCTGATTCTTCTCTTCATCTTCCTGACCTCTAGGTACTGGAGTATCTCAGGGTTCAGATTTTAGGCATCTTCTCTATTTCTACTCACTTTTATGGTGATATTATACAATTTTATGACTTAAAAAACGCTTTATAATTCAGCTCCCAAATATATATCCTCCAGACCCCTGCGTTTACTTCTTTGGATGTCTCTTGGGCATCTTAAGCGTAAGGTCTAACACTGAATTTTTATTTTTTTTTATTTTTTAAAGCAACTATACTTCAATAAAATTAAAAAAATATAAAAGGGACACCAGTGCTGTGTCAGTGTCCTGGGGCCACCCTAACAAATCACCCCAGCTTAACAACAGAAATGTGTTGTCTCACAGTCCGGAGGCCAGAGTCCAAGTTCACAGTGTCGGCAGGTTTGGTTCCTTCTGAAAGCTGTGGGGAACAGTGTGCTCCAGGCCTCTCTCCTAGCTTCTTGTGACCTCAGGTGTCCTGGGCTTGTAGATGTAACACTGAATTCTTGGTACCCCACCTCCTAGCCCCCCTTGTACCACTTGCGCCTGCAGTCTCCCTCATCTCTAGAAATGGCACCTTCTTTCGAGTTGCTCAGCAGAAAACTTTGAAGTCGTTCTTACGTACTCTATTTCACGTTCTGTATTCAGTTGATCTGCAGATCCTGTTGGTATTATTTTCAGAATACATCCAGAATCTGGCAACTTGTACGTCTCACTTTCTGCCACTGTGGTTTTAGCGGTTACCATTTCTCATCTGGATTATTGTGTTAGTTTGGAAGTGGCTTCCCTGCTTCTGCCCCTGAGGATTCTCTCCCATCTATTCTAAAAAGAGCACCAAGAGTAATCTTGTTAAAAGTTAGATTCTATCATCCTTGTGTTCACAGCACTCTGGTAACTTTCCATTTCACACAAAGGAAAAAGCTGAAGTCCTCATGGCCTGCAAGGATGACTTTAGCTTGCTGCCTTACCTCTCTCTTTTTATCTGCCCTTCTCCCCCTTTTCCCTAATCTGGCCTCACAGACCTGACTCCATTCTGTTCTTCCATCATCCTAGGCATACTCCTGCCTCAGAGTCTAGGTACTTGATGTGCCTTCTAGCTAGAAAGCTACTCCCCCCACTTGTTCAGCTTTGGCTGAGAAGTCACCTCAGCGTTGTCATCCCCAGACTCCTTTGAGCCTGCACAGCAAGCTCCTTTCTTTTGGCCTGGGAGCTCTTGTGCAGGAGACAGCTGGAACCAGTACTCCTGGCTTTCCCTGGCCATTTGGTTTAAAATTACAGACCACCCTGTGTTCCCTTCCTTGTACTCCCTGTTACTCTTTCCTTCTGTTCATATGGATAGCCAACATGCCGCGTATCTTATGTATTTGTCTCACCCTCGTTAAAATGAAGCTTCATGGGAACAGTTTTTAAAAATTTTTCTATTTTATGGAAAACATCAAACAAAGCAGCGAGACTTGTATAATGACCCTCATCTACCTGTTACTCATACAGTTAATAGTTGGTCTTTTTTCATTTATACCCCACTCACTTCTCCTTACCTCCCCCCAACCAAGATTATTTTCAAGCATAGCCCAGAAGTCATATTATTTATCTGTAAATATTTCAGCATGTATCTCTAAAATATAAGAAGTCTTTATTTTAGAAAAAGTAATAACACTAATATCCTGCCTAAAACAATTAAAGATAGTTTTTAATATTTCCAGATATGCAGTCAGCGTTCAGTTATTTACCCAGTTCCCACTCATTGTTTTCTTTTTACAGTTTGAATTGGAATTGAAATAGGTCAATCTGTTCATTTGGTTGCTGTGTAACTTTACTATATTTCAGTCTGTGTAAATGCCACCCTCTTACTGTGTATGTATGTATGTGTGTGTGTGTGTGTGTGTGTGTGTGTGTGTGTATATATATATATATATATAAGAAACCAGGTCATTTGTCTTCAGAATTCTGTATCACTGGTATATGGAATAATCTAGGCCAGTGTGCGACACATAGTAGGAGCTCAATAAATATTTTTTAAGGAATTACCTTAAAGGTACATAACTTATGGTATTTTAGAATGGAATTAAAATGTTAAAAATTTAGGGAATGATTATCATCTCACTCTTGTAGTAGCCTGATAGAGTCATGTTGGCAATAAGCGAAATTATTTTGACAGTTGGGAAGGGGTCAAATGAAGTGCACTTAGGGCTATAGAAAATTGTTTGAAAAAAAATCTTCCAGGATGTAATAATGGCTACAATTTTATTGTTTGCATGTCATGCACTGTGTAGGAAACTGCAATAGTTTATTCAGTTTTCACAGAAACCTTTCAGCAAAGGATGGTAATGTCTGCATTTTCCCAGTGAAGTAACTGAGGTTCAGTGGGGCAAGTGAAGGGCGATGTGTGTGCTGAGCATTAATGTTTTTCTTAATAAACTTTATAGAGCCAGGCACAACTTTTTTTTTGGCAGTGTGCTCTAATTTTTTTTTTATTACCTTTTTTTAACATCTTTATTGGAGTATAATTGCTTTACAATGTTGTGTTAGTTTCTGCTGTATAACAAGTGAATCAGCTATATGTATACATATGTTCCCATATCCCCTCCCTCTTGCACCTCCCTCCCACCCTCCCTATCCCACCCCTCTAGGTGGTCACAAAGCACTGAGCTGATCTCCCTGTGCTATGCGGCTGCTTCCCACTAGCTATCTATTTTACATTTGGTAGTGTATATTTGGTAGTGTATATGTGTCCATGCCACTCTCTCACTTTGTCCCAGGTTACCCTTCCCCCTCCCCGTGTCCTCAAGTCCATTCTCTATGTCTGTGTCTTTATTCCTGTCCTGTCCCTAGGTTCTTCATTTTTTTTATATTCCATATATATATATGTGTTAGCGTATGGTATTTGTTTTTCTCTTTCTGACTTCACTCTGTATGACAGACTCTAGATCCATCCAACTCAGTACAAGTAACTCAATTTCCTTCCTTTTTATGGCTGAATTCCTTTGTCAGTTGCTTCATTTGCCAGTATTTTCTCCCATTCTGAGGGGTGTCTTTTGAGAACCAGACACAACTCTTTAAAACCATGTGCATGTATACCTTAAAAAGGAAAGCTTTAAAAAGTAGCACCAATGATACTACTTCCCTCCTCATGGAAAACCTTTCCAGCTTCTTTTTCTAGGCATTCATGCATGTATTACACATTTTTGGGGAAAATGCTTTTTGACAAAATATTTTTAATGTGAGATGAATTAGAAAGTGTGAATAAGAAGAAGGGAAAAATCCTTTCTGAAATAACCATCATTAGCATTTTGGTGTATGTTTTATTGGTGTGTGTGTGAGAATATAAGGCTTGGGAAACAGTTTCATCATGTGCAGTTTTTTTCCCTCATAAAATGCCTTTATTTAGCATATTGAAGGCTCTGTAGATCTGCAGTGAAGAAACTGTTTTAACTCCGTTTAACCCAGTGTCTTTCTTTTAGATTTGTTTGATAGAAAACCCCTTTCTGTGAAATACTAATCAGTTTTTTCCCAGAGTTTGAATTGAGTTTGACAAAAGTTGAAATGTTTGTGCATGTTTAAATATAAGACTTTAGAATGTGTTAAATTTCAGCAGAAAGGATGGATAATTTAATAGTGTTGGAGTAACTGAAGGCAGCATTCTGAAGAAAAAAAATTGACACCAGATAATACTAAAATAAGGTAAGAGAGGGAAAATACTTGCATCAAATAGATAACACAGATATTATATGAAGAGTTCATATAAATTATTGAGAGAGGAACACATTTATTAAGACCTGAGTAGGAGAGTAGGCGAGTAGGCAAAGCTAAAGAAATACAGAAAGGTGGTATATATGTCAAGCTTTTTTAGTCACCGTGTTTCTTTTAAAAATCTGAAACTCAGTGCTAGTAAGTTCTTAATTGAGACTTAATGTGAAGCTTTTTGCACTGTAAATTGTTTATACTCTTTATTGAAAGCCATGGGATGAGATTAAAAAAGGTAAAATCTATAAATTTGCCTTCTTTGACTCATTAAACCTGTGTTTTAAAGTTTATTGTAAAGAAGAATTTTAAGAGGGAAAAAAGGTAACATTATTTGTGGTGTTCAACTTAGAAACATAATATCTAAAATGATAAATTCACCCACAAATGACTAATTTATATAACACAACTTGATGGTGTGTATCTGACTGGCCTCTTTTTGGAAGGATGTATAAAATCATCCATAAAGGAAAGAACGCTCACTGAAGGGAGGCCGAGGAGGGGCTGGGTGGTGGTCTCCTGCGGTGTTCAAGGCGGAAGCTGTGGGGACTCTGTTGCGGGGATGTGTCTGTGTGACTTCTTACTCTCCTTCAAGTCCCGGCCCTGTAAAGTACACACCTAACCTTTATTGTCCTGACAATGGAAAGAGATCATGCTCTTTAGTTTTTTCTCAAGTCTGACATTTAGTGCCACGTTTCATAATAGAGGAGATAAATGTCCTAGAAGTGGTTGAGTTTGGCCTCTGCGCTGCCAGCGTGAGTTAAGCCATGTCAAATGTGAAGAGTCCCTGCTGTACTATGGTTCTCCCTTTTGTATGGTATAAGTGATGTAAACTAATCCCAGTTTTGAGAAATTCAGTAAATTTAGCTTTAAATATTTCAGTTTTATTCTTTCTATCTCATTTACCTCCTCTCTTCAAGAAGATAGATGTGAATTAAATAGTCTGGATTTGAATAAAGTAGTATTTGTGTCAGGAGGGCTTCACATAGGCCTGACTCAGCAGATTTAAGGAGGCCCATTTATAGGTGAGGATGGGGAGGAGTTTTAATGTGATCTACATTCAGGCTCAAGGAGATTCTGAGTATGATTACAGATTTTGTGCCAGAATTTCAAAATGGGAATTACACCTAATTCTGAAATGTGGGAAGGAGGAAAAACATATTGTTTTCCCACATTATCACGCTTGCCTCCTACATAATTCAGGCCGTTGCTTTTTTTTTTTTTGATAAACCCAAATTCCCTTTTTAGTGGATGTGTTGAGTAGGACTGGCCACTTTTTTAAAAACTGGAAATCAAATACTGAATCTTAGTTTGCCTGTAGCAGTGGGAGGGGCAGATGTGGGAGATCCCTGAGAATAAGCAGTGTTTTGAAAAGAACACAGATTCTCTCCTTCACTTCTTTCTGTTCATTTTCTTAGTGGAAGCTACGAAAGTTAAGCTAAGTGGAAGTTAAACGATTTAAAACGTAAATACCTAATTAGGAGGGTTTTGCCAGAGATAATTCATTCTGTACTCTGAATTACTTTAATCAAATAAATGGATTAGAAGAAAGAAATTTCAGGTAGTTTTTTTAATGGTTGATTTGTTCTGGGAGGAGTTGAGGGAAAAAAGTAAGGGAAAAAGAATACATAAATGTTGATGGTGGGGTCCATGATGGGGGAGACTGTGAACAGAAGTCAGCATTTTCTAAGTGCCAGGTTCTATTCCAAGCCCTTTACACACACTGATTTAATCATCACAGCGCCCCTCTGACTGCTAGCGTGATCTCCATTTCATAGAAGAATTTGAGGCACAGCTAGGTTAAGTAGTTGCTTTGGTTGTTGGGGGCCTACTTCTGCTTGAGAGCCCTGGAAATGTTGGAGACAGTATTAAAGCTTGATTTAATGTCAGGGTGACTTTTTGAGATGAAGGAAACATTGCCAGGAGCTGCAGGAGTACAAAGAAGATGCCATTCTCCGAAACCTCACTTCTGAGAAGCATCTCACATGCAGTCTTAAGTGTTCTAATTGTAGGTTGTTGACTTAATAGGTTTTAAGCTACTGAGGCCTCAGGCATCCCTCAGCTCCCAGAGTTACTTCCAGCAGTGGAAGATGCTCAGATCTCTTGCTTTTTCCCTCCTCCGTTCCCACTGTCCTCTTCCCTCTTTGCCCATTCTCTCGCCCTTCTCCTTCCCTCACTCCCTCTTTTGTGTGGAGGGGACTCTACCACCTCCCCTCCTCCACCCTCCCGCCCCCCGTTTCTTTTACTTACACAGAAAAATCATCTTTCATCCCTTTAACTTCCTTCAGCCGATGGTCTTCATTTTCTTTTACCCTTAAATTTCTTGAAAATAAATGAAAGAGAAACTGCCGTTGTCATTCTTCACTTACTCACTTTTTAACCTCTTGTCATCTGGTCCTCTGCTTCTGTGTTTCACATTAGTGGATTTTTCTCCTTCCTTTGTTCTCTCTGTAGCAGTTAACCTTCCCGATCTCTGAAATTCTCCTTACCCTTCTTTTGTGATGGTGTGTTAATAACTTTGATACTTCTTTTGCCTGCTCTTTTTTTTTCATGTCACTAACATTCAAAAAGTTAAGTCATTACCTTACTTTCAAATTTATTCTTTCTAACTTCTCTCTTTCAGTTAATTGAAACATTTCTCTCTCAGATCATCAAAGTTTAAATTTTCCAGGTCCCTTGTTTCCCCTAATTCTTTTATTTAGCAGGTGTTTCTGGAGTAGCCACTATGACTCTGGGTTCTGGAGTTTCAGTGGTGAATAAGAGACAGAGTCCCTGGATTGTAGAGATTACATTCTAGTGGAAAATTACATGTTTCATTGGATAGTGAAACACATTTTAAAGGATAAAATATGCTAAGGGTCAGGAGGCAGTGGTGGGAGAATGCTGTTTTGGATAAGATCCTCAGGAAAGGTTTCTGTGAGAAGGTCGATTTTGAGTGAAACCTGAACGAAGCGGGAGAGTGAGCCATGTAGCTGTCTGGGAGGAGAGCGCTCCAGGCAGAGGACGATCAAGTGAAATGACCCTGAGGTGTTCCGGAGAGACCAGTGTGACTGGAGCACAGTGAGTCAGTGGTAGGAGAGAAGTCAGGGAATTTGGTGGGGGAAGCCCTTCTCAGGACCCTGGAGACCCTGGCTAGGATTTTAACATACATCTGAGTGTGTTCGTAAGGGTTTGGAGGGTCTTGTCAGAAGAATGGTAACGTGATACAACTTTATATTTTAGAAGACTCTAAAATATAGTTATGACTGTGTGGAGAATAAACTGTGTGATGAGTGTATGTGTGTGTGTGTGCATGTGTGTGTAGGAGGTGGCCATAGAGGAACGTGGGACACTAGGAGACTTAAAGTAGTTTTGGTGGGAGCAGATGGTGATGTGGAGTAGAACGTGAGCTGTGGAGGTGATCAGTGGTGATCAGGCGGGTGGTGTGTTCTGTAGATAGAACTAGCAGCTTGAGCAGACCTCTTGGATGTGGGATAAGAGGAGAGAGGAGCTGGTTGAATGGAGTTTCCATTACTGGGACTCTCTTAGGACAGTTTTACTGAGGGGAGGGGGAATGGGTGGAATCAGTGTTTATTTTCTATTTGTTAACCTTGAGATAACCTGGTAGACAACCTAGTGGACAGGTCAAATTACACTCTTCCAGAGGTCCAGTGTGAGCTTGGGGCTGCGGAACGTAACTTCCGGGAGTCACGCTTGTATAGATTGACTGGGTGGGATCATTTAGGGAGGGTGGAGTGCGTATAAAGGGTAGGTGGGAGTACTGAGCCCTCAGGTCCTGTCCTGTGTGATCGCTGCAGGAAGAGCTCCATAAAGCGTGTTGAGCAGAAGTAGCTTGTGAGGGAGGAGCGTGTGATTTCAGAGGTTAAGTGAGGAGAAGGGATTCAGGAAGGCGTGAGGGGTCAGCTGTGTCGCTGCTGCCAGGAAGTGGAATAAGATAAAATCTAACAATTGACCTTTGGATTTGGCTTTGCTGAATCCTGTTGATTCTGCTTTGCAATATAGCCCTAAAATTCGTAACACACCTTTTTACTCCCTGCCAACGAACACTGTCAATCAGATTTTAATTACCTTTCTCCTGGACTGTTTTTTGAATTATTTCTCTCCTGATTACAATACAAAACTCATGTTTATTGTAGAAAATGTGGAAAACACAGAGACAGTATAACAGTGATTTAAAAAACCCCAATTCTTTACCCCACCTAACCGCTAGATGGTCATTGATAACACAGTGGTGCCTTTCCCCATCAGTTTCTGTCTCTGCATACTTGTAATGCATATAATGCATGACTTCCGCTTTTTAAAATGAGCGTGGTGGAACTGTTAATCTAATGTTAAAAATTCTTTGAGAATGTGTGTGAATGTGTGGCAGCATAAGTATTCCATCATGGTGGAGTAGCCGGCTAACCGAACTCCCCACCTGTTTCCCCTAATTATATCTTAAATGAGTCCTGATGAATTTTCCTAAGATACATTCTTCTTCTCTAAGCTTTTAGTGCCTATAGCGTAGTGATTAAAAGCATGGACTCTGTTTTTGAGTGTAATTCCATGCATATAGCAGGAAATGTGCAAGATAGGAAAAAAGAATACTTATCTTTTATAGAATAGCTATTGTTAAAATTTTCATCTGTTTCCTGCTAATCATTTTTGTCTAAATGTACCTATACAACATTTCATTTGTCTGTTACTAACAAGGATCACACTATGTTTTCTAGCCAGAAATTTTTTTTTCATATTTTATTCTCTCGTCTATACTTTATAATATATTGGTCAAAGTATATAAGCAGTTTTGTGATTGTTGTCAAATTGCTCTTCGAAAAGATTGTACCATTTGAAAGTATATTTATAAAGAATTTTGTTCTCTTTAAATTTTAGGATAGACCACTATCTTGTTGAACTCTTAAATGAAGTTCTACTTGGATACAAAGATGAGGACTAGATAACTTCTTGAGGTTCCTCCTAACCCCTAGGATGAAGATAATAACTAACATTTGTGTAGTGCTCTAAAGTTTACAAAGTGAGTTCTCATACATCATCTCACTTGATCCTCACAACAGCCCTGTGAGGTAGGTAGGACAGGTATTGTTATTCTCATTTAAGAGATAAACTAGAGAGGTTAAGGGACTTAGTCAGGTTTTATTTAAATGTTTTAGCAGAGACTTGAAACCAGGACGTATGATCTAAATAATCACATTCTTTTTACAAGATTTCATACAACTGTACATTTAGAATTGGTGTATGTCAGCTGGTTAAGTGACATCTGTTAGATACAGAAATAAGCCTGTTGATAATATAAATACAGTGTTCCCCAGTCCTTTTCCATGCCCCCTCCCCTGCTGTTAAATGAATGACTCTATCTCTCTTTTGACTAGGGGAAGGTAATTTAATTGTATAGTTCTATTTAAACACCTATTTTCCCTAGCATTTGGGGGAGGGGAAGTTACATTATGTTTTTTATTTCTGTGTGTGTGCGTGTGTGTGTGCTTGCTACAACTTAAGAGTATATCTCCGTTACTCTCACACATGAAGCGTAAAGTCTTCAAGGAATAGATTACAGTTAGAACTAGAATCTTTTGGTTCTAGCATGAACCTAGAATCATAAGCTTTTCACGGTATTTACTCTTTTTTGTACTACTTTAACCAACTGGGATAATTAAGTATCCAGGTGTAGCTGCTTATGATGTTCACAAAGGTACAGTGAATGATAAGTGACAGTGAGTGATAGTGGAGGTCAAGTCAAGAAGAATTACAGCTCATCTTCTCTTTGACTAGCTGCCTCATACGGTAGAAGTTTGTAAAACTGAACTGCGCGCTTGGTAGTGGCATTATCACATTTTAGGAATAGACCTAGATTCTCAGGACTACTTGGTATTACATTAAACTGCTTCACAGTGTTTTCTGTACTGCCTTTAAATACTTAACATCACCAATATTTTCAAAAAATTTTGTTTTGTTTTTCTTTCTAGTTGTTGGTCTTGACGATATTATGGATGAAGGAGTTGTAAAAGAAAGTGGCAATGATACCATTGATGAAGAAGAACTGATTTTACCTAACAGGAATTTGAGGGACAAAGTAGAAGAAAATTCAGTGAGATCACCAAGAAAATCACCTCGTTTAATGGCACAAGGTAATCCTTCCAGAGAGGACTAGCTAGAAAATCAAGTGTAGGGACAGATGTGATAGGTTGTAAAGTTGCTGAGCAGTGATAGTAGTTTCTTGGTGTTTGCTAATCTGAGCATTTTGATAATCAACTTTGAGATTGTATCAATTTGTTGGTATGATTTTAAAAAATTTTTATTGAAATCACACATTCACATTATTTAAAGAGTTGACTAGTTCTATGAGTTTCCAATACTTGCCATCCTACTACTTATTTCCCTTTCCCCATAGGAAACTACTATTACCACTTTCATCTGGTTTTGTTAATTTTTTGGTATTTACTTCCATGTCTCTAAGTAACATATGTATCTTGCTACTGCTTGATTATTCTGATGTATGTATTCATTGATTTCCCATTCTGGATGGTGAAGTTAGCATTCTTTCCTCCTCTTGTTCCCCCGTCACACAAAAGAACACTTTCTCATCTTTCTGATATATAATTTTGTAGGATCAGTAGTAATTACTTATTGTGACTCAATATGCTGTTAGTGGTGACCCATTTAGTGAATTACAGTCGCTTTTCCTATACAACTTTTTGTCTTTCTGATTTAATAATTGATTTTGTTGTTCATTTGCTTATAGTTTTATGCATTCGCACACACAGTTTTCAGTGTACATATCAGTAATTCCACCCCAACTACTCTGCCAGATGTCTGAATCTTTCTTAAAGGTATTTGTGCATGTCAGGTGTTCTGTCATTTTCATCTTATTGAGGAAGTGTCTCTGGGGCCCTTCTGATCTGCTTCTGTGTGCACTGTTGTGTTAGTTCTGTATAAGTCAGATGCATAGCTGTTGTCCAGAGAGCTCTTTACTATTCTTCTGAGGATTGTGTTCTGTATTGCAGTTTCTGTTTACTTTTCTTTGAAGTAGCTCCTTCGTTTGGTGACATACCTCTTCTAGTACTTTTGTGAGAAAAAGGAATATGGATATATATTTTTGAAACCTTGTATGTTTGCAAATGTATTTAATATGGTCTCACATTGGAATTACGGTCTGATTGAACATAGAATTCAAGGTTGGAAATTGTTTTTCCTCAGAAATTTGAAAGTGATGCTCCATTTTCAGTTCTGGGAAAACCTCTTGAATTATTTCATTGATTATTTTCCTCTTTATTTTGTCAGCTCTTGCTTCCTGGAACTCCTGTTATTCAAGTATTAGATAGCAGGGACTCTACTTGTTGAAATTTTCTCATGTTTATCCTTCAACTTTTTCATCAAATTCTGAATGTTCTTTTTTTGTTCTGGGAATAGTCCTTTTTGTAGCATTTTGGTCTTGTTTCATGCATGCAGTATCTTATGTTGTCTTTCATAAGATACGGTGTTTTAAAGGTTTTTTTAGTCTTTTTTTTCTGTTTTTGGTTCTATCTTTCATGTTCAGGGACTTTGCTAAATGTCTGATCATTGATAGCTTGCTCAGTGTTTAACGTTTTGTCAACTGTGAGCATCACTGTATGGTAATCTGGCTGTATTACTTTTTGGAGGAATTCCTGTTGTTAGACTTTAGGCTTGTTAGATTGTTAGCATATCATGGGAGCCCTTGAGGGAAGCTGATGGGGGCATCTCATCTTTCAGTATATACAAATACACATAATCTTACAGATTTCAGGGTACTTTACTGCTGCTCTTATCTATTCTGGATGTTCCTTAGTCTAGAAACTCTGTTTTTACACTCCCCAAAGAGTAAGCCTCCAGTCTTCGATTAGAACCAACCTGGGAAGGGCAGTTGCCCAACGGATGGAGTAGTGGAGAGAGAGCTCGGGGTCTGACTGCTTTTTAAACAGCTTTCGACTCATCCTGATTTTAATTGCCTGCCTTCCTCCCTACTTTAGAGTTATCTGGGATCACCAGTTCCTAAGCCTGTTGAGGTGTTAATGGTATTGGTTCTGCCAGCAGTGCCAGATGACTGTTTATCTTTTTATGGATGTCCTGCATCAGTTACTTCTTGATCAACTTTTGTTGGGCTTCCAAAATTGTCAGTGTTTTCTCTTCTCCTTCCCTTTCTTTCCTTTATTTTACTTTTTAAATTAAAAAAAAATTAATGTCTTTATTGTAGTATAATTGCTTTACAATGGTGTGTTACTTTCTGCTGTATAACAAAGTGAATCAGCTATACATATACATATGTCCTCATATGTCCTCCCTTTTGTGTCTCCTTCCCACCCTCCCTATAATCCAAGAACATGGTATATCTCTCTATCTGTTTGTTATCATCTTTAATTTCTTTCATCAGTGCCTTATAATTTTTGGCATACAGGTCTTTTGTCTCCTTAGGTAGGTTTATTCCTAGGTATTTTATTCCTTTTGTTGCAGTGGTAAATGGGAGTGTTTCCTTAACTTCTCTTTCAGATTTCTCATCTTTAGTGTATAGGAATGCAAGAGATTTCTGTGCATTCGTTTTGTGTCCTGATACTTTACGAAATTCATTGATTAGTAGTTTTCTGGTAGCATCTTTGGGATACTTTATGTATACTATCATGTCATCTGCAAACAGTGACAGTTTTACATCTTATTTTTCGATTTGGATTCCTTTAATTTCTTTTTCTTCTCTCATTGGTGTGGCTAAAGCTTCCAAAACTATGTTGAACAATAGTGGTGAGAGTGGGCAACCTTGTCTTGTTCCTGATCTTAGCGGAAATGGTTTCAGTTTTTCACCATTGAGAACAACGTTGGCTGTGGGTTTGTCATATATGGCCTTTATTATGTTGAGGTAAGTTCCCTCTATGCCTACTTTCTGGAGGGTGTTAATCATAAATGGATGTTGAAATTTTGTTGAATGCTCTTTCTGCATCTATTGAGATGATCATATGGTTTTTATTCTTCAGTTTGTTAATATGGTGTATCACATTGATTGATTTAGGTATATTGAAGAATCCTTGCATTCCTGGGATAAACCCCACTTGATCCTGGTGTCTGATCCTCTTAACGTGCCTGTTTCCTCTTCATTTGTTTGGTCTGGTTGTTTTTTACCTTGCTCCTTCGTCTGCAGTGGGTTTCTCTGTCTTCTCATTTTGCTTAACTTACTGTGTTTGGGGTCTTGTTTTCACTGGCTGCAGGTTCGTCGTTCCCGTTGTTTTTGGTGTCTGTTCCCAGTGGTTAAGGTTGGTTCAGTGGGTTGTGTAGGCTTCCTGGTGGAGGGTACTCGTGCCTGTGTTCTGGTGGATGAGGCTAGATCTTGTCTTTCTGTTGGACAGGACCGCGTCTGGTGGTGTGTTTTGGGGTGTCTGTGAACTTCATATGATTTTAGGCAGCCTCTCTGCTAATGGGTGGGGTTGTGTTCCTGTCTTGCTAGTTGTTTGGCGTAGGGTGTCCAGCACTGTAGCTTGATGGTCGTTGAGTGGAGCTGGGTTTTAACGTTGAGATGGAGATCTTTGGGAGAGCTTTCGCCGTTTGATACATGGAGCTGGGAGGTCTCTGGTGGACCAGTGTTCTGAACTTGGCTCTCCCACCTTAGAGGCACAGGACTGACACCCGGCCGGAGCACCGAGATCCTGTCAGCCACACGGCAAAAAAATGAACGGCAGTTACACTGAAAGGTGCCTTATTAATAGCAAGAATGGAAGCCGGAAAACAGTTGATTGTCATTTGTCACGTGCTGAGGGAAAGTAACTGTCACAGTAGAAACTAATGTCCCCCAAACTTTCAGATAAGTGGTTTATTACTGAGGATATTAAAGCACAGGAACCAACAGCCAGATGAAGAGATTCATAGGGTGAGGTCAAGAACAAAGAAACTTCAGTCCAGCAAGCACTGTGGCGCGTGGAGGCGTTCTACTTCACCATTCAGAAGCTCTCTGAAACCCTTCCTTTTGGATTTTAATGGTGCCTTCACTACACAGGCATGGTTCGTTAAATTCTTAGGGCATTGGTCCTTTCTTTCCTTTTAGGTTCATAGCTTTTGCATAGCTCTAATGTGCGGTTTTGAGAAGTGGATTATTAGCTCAGATGCATATGTTTACTTCATCATCTTTTCCTCAGTTTTTTAAAAAATCGGTTATTTGGTATATATTTGTGACTTTGAGAAGCAAAAAGAGTAGAATGAACATTATAGACAAATAATGGTAATGTTTGGCCTATATCGCCCGGCTTCAAACTAAGGCAGTTTATAGTTAGAGGAGAAAGAGTTACTTTATCCTTTGTCAGTTAATCAATTACTATTGGAAAACAATTTTTTATCTGAATACCTTCACAGTTGAATGTGCTATTCATTTATCAACCACTTATGTAATGGGTGTTAAAAGTTCTTCATTTATTTTATTTCAGGGCATATAAATATAGTAGAGCTATAAATTATTACAGGCTGTCTTCAGAGCTTTAAAAATTATCTAAATATTAATAACAAACCATTAAAATTTTAGTTATTTTAAAATGTTATATATCTGAGCATGAGTGGTTCATAATCCACTAAGTAAGTTTTTTTTTTTTTCGGTACGCGGGCCTCTCACTGTTGTGGCCTCTCCCGTCGCGGAGCACAGGCTCCAGACGCGCAGGCTCGGCGGCCATGGCTCACGGGCCCAGCCGCTCCGCGGCATAAACCCGTGTCCCCTTCATCAGCAGGTGGACAAACTCTCAACAACTGCGCCACCAGGGAAGAGCCCCCCTTTTTTTAAAGAAAAAAATTTTTATTTTTGGCTGCATTGGGTCTTCATTGCTGCGTATGGGCTTTCTCTAGTTGTGGCGAGCAGGGGCTACTCTTCATTGCGGTGTGAGGGTTTCTCATCAAAGTGTCTTGTTGCGGAACACGGGTTCTAGGAGCGCAGGCTTCAGTAGTTGCAGCACACAGGCTCAGTAGTTGTGGCTCGTGGGCTCTAGAGTGCAGGCTCAGTAGTTGTGGCACACGGGCTTAGTTGCTCCGCAGCATGTGGGATCTTCCTGGACCAGGGCTCGAACCTGTGTCCCCTGCATTGGCAGGCAGATTCTTAACCCCTGCGCTGCCAGGGAAGCCCCCACTAAGTAAGTTTTTGAAGTTGTTGGGTACTTACCTGATGACCAAATATTGTGCCAAGTCCTGGGGAATTAGAAAGGGTCTCCAAGATAGGATGACCGTATAATTTATTGTCCAAATGGGGACACTTTTGAGTGTCATGACTACAAGCATCAATTAGGACTGTTAAAGACAAATGAGGAGGACCTGTGACACCTTCTGTAAGAGTTTCACAGGTTCAGTGATACGTGACAAATTAGGAAAATGGTCTAAATACTGGTGCATAGTAGCATTTTGCATTAAAAAGGAAGGAGACTTTTTAAAAATTTGTGATGTTCAGTTTTCATACAGAGTTGATTCAGAGGTATTGGATATGCATAGGCTTGGATATAGCTTCTTGTTTTGTATTTCAGTTTTTGGGTTGTTTTTTAACTTAGTGAATTATTATTATTTTTTTTCTTAGTGAATTATTTAGCTTTCTTTCCAATTTCTTTTCACTTTGTGTTTCTTTTTCCCTTGGAGGATGTATCCAGATAAGGAAAGGAGGAAAGTCTCAGTTAGTGGATTCTTTGTTAGGGGCATTGTTACAAGTGGGAAGCTTTATTAAATTATTTTCATACTTTCAGCGTTTTCCCTTATGATACATTTTCTTGGTTTAAATCTCTTTAATTATAATTTCTCTTTTTGTTGATCTGTGTCTAGTACTCTAGTGTATATTTCATTTCTTAAAATATTCAAGCTATTCAAGGAATAACTTGAATGCTAAAATGGAGATCTAAGGGAAGCACATTCATAAAGACATTAGAGTTCTTTTGAGGCTGTGCTTTGAAACTCACACAGATCCTGTTTGTGATAGGTGGTTTAGTTCAGATTTTATTGGCACCTGAATTTGTTTGGTTTTATATACTTAAAGGTATTTAATGTTTACAACTGTATGACAGCCTTGCTTTAAGATGGGTAGTAATATCAAGGAACCTCGTTGATTTTACCCCCAGCTTACTTGCATAGAAAAGAAGCTTGATGAAAATATTTCTTATTGTAAAGTATAATATCAGTCTGAATTTTATACAGGTTATTTTCTGCCCCAGAATTATAGAACTTTGATAAGTGTATAAAAAATGTAACCATCATCATGAGTAGATGTCAGTACATTTTCTTTGAAATGGGAAAATAAATTTTATAGCTCAGAATAAAGAAGTGATGTATTCTAAATTGCGTTGAAATAAAAACACATGGCAAAATAACTGTTTTTTTTATTTATTTTTTTCCCTTGTGATAGAACAAATAAGAAGTTTGCGACAAAGCACTATTGCCAAGCGTTCAAATGCAGCACCTTTAAATAGCACAAAAAAGGCATCAGCGAAGACTGTGTCCGCCCCTAAAGCAGGGGTGAAACAACAGGAAAGGTGTCAGATGAAAGAAGAAATTGGTACGTCGCCGAAACCCGAGCACCAGAAAGAGAGCAGGAGGGGCCGCCAACACAGTGGACAGATCGAAGCAGCCGTTGCATCTTGTCTGGAAATGAAGGGTGAAGCTGGGTTGGATTCTGAGCGGAAGTGTAATAATCAGGGAGAAGAAAATGTGCCATCTCATGAGTTAAACTGTCCACTCCTTTCAGAGACTTGTGTTAGTATTGAAGAAAAGAAAAATGAAACTCTGATGGAGTGTAAAGCCAAGACTCTTAGCCCGTTGTATAAGTTTTCAGGTAAAGAAGAACATGAACGGAACGATTCCATTTCAGGTAAAGTGGATGGGACGGCTGTTGAAGAAATGAAGGTAGAAGGAGAAGTTGAACAAGAATCAAAGGAGACAATGAAATTACCCCACGAAGATGACAGTGTCAATGAGGAACCCGTATCTTCCGTTGCCTTCTCTGGCAATGCTGCTTGTACAAACCCAAATGAGAAAGAAAAGAACCTTGTCGGTTTGTCTGGTTCTGTGGATGAAGTAAATGAATGTAGTTTGGAATCGAAAGATAGCATGGAAGTTGCTGATAAAGCTGAGAACTCCCTTCAGAGAAGTGAAATGGAAATGGCTTTCTGTAAAGACACAGAGTCTAATGATAAGCAGTTGGAGGGCACCAGATTTAATAAGTCAAACTTAGAGGTGGTTAATACTAGTGCTTTTGAACCAGAAAGTAATATTTTAGAAAATGCTATTTGTGATGCACCTGACCAAAAATCAAAACAGTTGAATATTGTTGAAAGTATTAAAATGGAGTCTCATGAAACAGCAAACCTTCAAGATGACAGAGACAGCCAGTCAAATAGTGTTTCTTGCTTAGAGTCAAAAAACATAAAACCCAAACATACAAAACCTGTAATTCATTCTAAGCAAACCATGACCACAGATACTCGGAAAAAAGTTGTTGGAGCAAAGCATGAATTAATGCATAACGTAACTAAAGTTAATGTCAAAAGTGTGAAGCGAAATGCTGATGAATCAGAATCTAAGCAGAATTTTCATAGGCCAGTCAAAGTGAGAAAGAAACAAGTTGATAAGGATTCAAAGATTCAGAGTTGCAATTCTGGGGTTAAATCTGTGAAAAATCAGGCTCATTCTGTATTTAGAAAGATATCACAAGATCAAAATTTAGTACAGATTTCCAAACCCTTAACTCATTCTTTGAGTGAAAAGCCTCACGGTCACCCTGGTTGCTCAAAAGAACCTCATCATCCTGCACAAACTGGACACTTGTTGCATTCCAGCCAGAAGCAGTGCCATAAGCCCCAGCAGCCGGCTCCAGCAGTGAGAACCAATAGTCATGTGAAGGAAGAGCTTGAGCACACAGGTAGTGTAGAACATTTTAAGGAAGAGGATAAATTGAAATTAAAAAAAACGGAGAAGAACCTACAACCCCGTCAAAGAAGAAGCAGCAAAAGTTTTTCTTTGGATGAGCCACCGTTGTTCATTCCAGATAATATAGCTACTGTAAAACGGGAAGGCTCAGATCATAGCTCTTCATTTGAAAGCAAATATATCTGGACTCCCAGCAAGCAGTGTGGGTTTTGCAAAAAACCACATGGCAACAGGTGTGTGTGTGTGTGTATGTATATGTGATATGTACATTAAAGAAAAATTGCATTTTTTTTTAGGGTGGGATTAGTGTGAGAACTTTTTATAGAAAGAGATTATTTAACATACAAAGACTTTTGCACAAACAGAAACCCCTCATCAATCCCGGATATATGATAGTAAGATGGAGCCACTGAATTTACAAATATGCCACCCTAGAAACTTTAAAACACATAGTCTGACCTAAAGCTGGTATATATGGAAATGTTTTATCATTGTGACCAGTTAGTGTAATTTAGTCATTGCATCTTAAAAAAAAAATCAGAAAATTGTTATAGTGCTTTGGGTCTGGAGATTATATATTATTTTGTTTGGCTTGAGAAGACCTGGTAATAAATTGTGAAGGGCATAATGGAAATTCTACATATATACTTTCAAATGAAACACACTTACTATGACTTAATTCCACTACTTCATAACTATCAAACTTGACCTTAGAATGAAATTTGGTAGCTAAAACAACTGTTAAATGGCGCAAGGGAATTTTGTATGTAACATGGAATGGAGTGAAACATGTATTTTGTTTTTGAATGTTCTAGTAATTTGGGTTTCTTGTGAATTCTAATGTTTTAGGAAGTGATTTTATAGCACTGCCGTTGTCATTCTTTCCTTAGGATTTAGTATTCTATAGTTTTATGACACTGCCACCCTCCCCGCCCATGTATTTTTTATTTGCTAGCTTTTTGAGAAAAAGAGAACAAGAGGTGAAGTGGAGTTTCCAGCTACAAGATTATCCTGTTCAAGTTTTGAGATTGCTGTTGGAACTTCTATCAACATTGATATGATAAAAGAACATTGTAACTTGCACATTGTAATATTATCTTTACTCATGAAAGTAAATGTTAGAACGATTTCCCAGCACAATTAGATTACAGGAAAATGAAACTCCTTAGGGAGGGACAGTTTAGTGCAGTGCGGTGTAACACATTATTTTGGTATGGAGGGTGTGGTTGGGAGTTCTTGGGTCTATTCTGTAAAAAATAACTTTTATGTCAAGGGGTTTTTTCATTTGTGATTCAGCCCATGGCCTATTTTTAGTGTCAGTGGTTACTTTATAACAGCATGTTCCAGTTTTTAAAACTTGTGACTTGTTTGAATATAGTGCTACATTTGCCCTCACTTTTGTGCTGTTTATTATGCTTTTTTGTTTAAAACACCTTATTCAATTATTCTCAAGTGGGCCTAAGAGAATTAAGGGCTGGATGGTCCTTGTAAGTGCTCTTTTAAGTTAGCCCTTTTTTCTTTGCCAGCGTCTTCTAAAAACCATCATACTGACATGTTGTCAGAGTATAAAATAGGAGCCTTAAACTGAATGAGTTTCTGAAATGAAACTTTGGCCTAGAGTTGGAAGACATGTTATAATGTAACCTTTTTGGAGATAAACTTCTGTTGTGATGACGTGGTCCTCAGGAGTTTGCCCAGGCTTTTGAATGATGACTGTCACTTCACCAATATCAGTTATTTTCCTAAAATGAAGATTGTTAAGTCCGATTGTTTTTTACCTAAGGCTGCCTTTTGGATCTAACGTATAAAACCTAGAGTTTCTTTGCCCCAGGCTGGAAAATGACATAGAATATTAGATGTGTAGGGATTTTGAGTTTACCCTATGTAATCGACATGAATAATATGTAATAATACTGGAAACTATCAATTTTGGAAGCAGCATTTCACATTCAATTTTGTGAATAAAGAAGCCTAAGTAATTGATTGTTTTTTTCTTTACATATTAACTAGCCTTCACTACTTCTTTGATGCACTCTGCTTGTATATATTGAGGTTACTCAAAAAATGCACCTGTCACGCAGCATGTAGTTTTCCTAGTTCAATCCATGTGTGAGAATATGAATTTATTAGGAAGGACATATGTGGAAATAACTTCCATCCATATCTTTGATCTCATGCGCCAGCTACATTCATTGAAAGCTATTTGTTAATACATTTTTTTAGCACTTGTGACATTTACTTCTGTAAAGATGATTTTATAACTCTTCAGCATTTTACATGTGTTGCAACTGAGGTTAGCTTCCTGTATGTGCTTCCAGTTGGAAATTATATTTTTAAATACGGATTCATTCATGGCATGGCCAAATGTAATATTCGACCATAAGCGACTTCTGTATGTATCCTAAAGACAGTAGGCATTGACTGCCTCACAGTTTACACTTCATGCTGTTGTTTTGGCTTCCATTTATTTTCCTGATTCAGCCTTGTAGCTAAGGTATATTCATTACTTTAAAAGCCATACTATTTAATACTTCTTTAAAAACTTATCTTTGAACGTCTTTTAAACATAAGCCAGTTTTGGGAGGAAGAAGTCTTAGTCTTTTCATAATACCTACCTTGTACCTACCTTGTAGTTTCTAGTATTTCCCTGCCTCTCCAGATGACATTTGTATCTTCAGTTTGTATTACACTTTCTTGCCCAGTTGTAGAAGATTAGTTCATTGGATGAAATTTAGAAACAAAAAAATATCCTTAGCGTAATGGAGTCATAGCTTTGTACTCAAACAAGAAACCTTTTTCTGAGAAGGAAATTTTCTCTTAGAGAAAGTGATTCTGGTTTTTCTCAGGAGTTTAAGAGTTTGATAGAAAAGTACTTTTCTCCGCAGACTAGACTGTTAGTGACAAAAACAATGATTTAATGTTTATGTGGAATAAAATCATTTTACCCTAGAAAAGAGTGAGTACATATACATTCACAGTAATACAGTCTTAGCTGTTACTTAAAGGAACCACTTATCAGAACTTAACGGCTCATCTTGTAACAGCTCCATTGTTAGTGAATTTGTGACATGACTTTTTAAGAACAGGAATTCTCAATGTTGCTTTTGTGGTTTACTTTGAAGAAACTTGAAAATTTTCTAAGAATATATTTTGGTTTGTGCCAAGAAGATTAGAATTAAGATTATATTTTAAATTAGGTTTAAATTATAGTAGGATTTAAAATTTTGTGAATGAATGTATAACAGTAGGAGAACAAAACATAAATATTTCTGAACTTTTCCATTTAACTGATTTCATGCTGACTTGGTCCAGTTAATTCAGAGTTAATCTTTTACCACACATTAATTTTTTTTAGTGAAATATTTAACACCTGGGTTATATAGTCTTATCTTTGAGTGATTTTGCCTTTTGGTAATCAGAACTTCAAGGACAGAGCAGAAAATGGGAGTGTAATTATGTTAGCTATTTGATCCATACTCCCTCTCCCTTTTTAAGCCATGAGAAGTAATATGAAAAGGGAAGACAGTGTATCTTCTCTTTTTGTGATAGGCCACTTAATAAAGTTCATAGTACTGGTAATATTTCCTTTTCTGAAATTTTCCAGTTTCACTTTCAAGTGAATCACATTTTCCCCTAGGACATGTAATTATTTTTATCAATGTCATTTTTTGTTTTGATTTCTCAAAATTCTAACTGCATTATTTTTTATATAAAATCTTATTATTAAGATACGTCTGGATGGCACTGTAGTTTTGAGATTTGTTTTTCAGAGCTTCTCAAGTTTGAGGAGACATTTCCATAAATAAACTGGGGGCATGGTGATATAATGAATACATTCCACATCATAAAATGACTCTATCCTGGTTGAATAAAGATTTGAAGTTTCCTAATAGGTTTGTGAGATTTGGATTTGGGGCAAAAGCATAGCCATGGTCATAGTATGTGTCCTATTGAAACTATTCCAGGCTTGCTTTGAAGGAATTATTAATATAGCTGAGATGGGAAATCACATTAGCTTTCCTTCAATAATTCAAAGAAATTCAGCCTAGATAGTTGCTTTCAAGAAATAGGAGTTCTTACAACTTTGCAATCTGAAATAGAAGAACTTTTAAGTATCTGTATTTTTCAAACTTCGTAGTTTTCTGTTGGCTGTATGATCTGTATCACTGAAACATGCATGGACCCATCTAAAGTCTCCCAAACCTAGAGAAATCATTTCTGTCTTGCAGACAAATACCACATTGTTGGAAAGTTTTCTCACTAGGGCTATGAATCCAAAATATTCTGTATTTTTATTTATTTTTACTTAAGGCATGAGGTGGTTTTTTTTTTAATGAATTTAAGTTTTAAAATGAACCATTGAGGAAATGATGACTTATCTGAAAAAGGTAGCACAGGCATCGCCAGTTAGGGTAAAGAATGGTGAATTGTAGACATGAAGAAGTCAGGTTTCCTTGGTGCACGGCAGTGGTTGGTGCACAGTGGAAAGGCACATGAGAGAGGAAGAAGAATAGAGTGGTCTGCAATTGAGGGGGTGGGGTATTTGGCGTGACTTTTTCAAGATATCCTGTAAGGTTTGAAACTCAGCGTTCTGATTCTTACAGTTTCTACATTAAAACAGGACCACTGGTATATTTAGAGAGGGTTGGCCATATCACCCAGTATATTAATTACCTTTAACATCTTCCTGTTGGACGATAGGTTTTTAAAAGGACTTTGGTCACTGTTGCTGGTGCCACTGTTCTTATCGAAACCAGCACAAAGTCTTTAGATCATTAAAGAGTATACTTAAATTCTCCTAAATCTTTCAAACATACCATGAATTACTAACCTGAGGAAGAAAAAAGGAAAATGTTAAACGTGATTGAGTGAGCTTTGTCATTTTCTTAATAATGGGTTGAAAAGTATGTGAAAAAGGTAATTTCACCCTCAAATTGCTGTTTATATATCTGTTTTGCTATTTTATTCTAAAATAATTCCAGATACTCTTTCTTAAGTTAGAAAAACAAACTCTTCAGAGTCATAAATCTGTCCTTGGACTTTTTCATTGGTTAGTGAAATTATTTCTTAGATAAAATGCAGTAAAGGGAAAATATAAGGAGATTGTTTGGAAATTTAAAAAAAAATTCACCCTGAATAGTAATATCTTCATGTTGATATAATTTGGTCATTATTTGGGAAAACAAGTTTTTTATCTAAAGTACAAGGTCAAGTAGTAAGGAAGCCCATCCTCAGAAGTACATAAAAGATCCTTCAGCTAAATCATTGTGACACTATGAACCAGAATATTTTGAGCTCAAAGAATAGTTATATATATATAGTTAAGGTGGTTAATGAGGAACAGTTTGTGAGGCTCCACTTTGTTAGTTTTGAGTTGCATTTTTGTTGCATCTGGTTTTTCTCTTTGTTATTTAAAATGATTAGTTGGATAAGTGACTCCAGTTTTATGTATGATTTCAAGTCTATGTGGTAAATGTAGTTGTAACTTTGATGGGTTGTCTGTGATCAGATTATCACAGTTCATCACCCTTCTCAGTGGAGAAATACTGTTATTCTATACATTGTTATTCTATACAGTATGCTGACAAAGGTCAGTTGCCCTATATTTTTATCCTTATGTGTCCCCCTCCTCGCCCCCCGCCCAGTATTTTCTCACTCATATTAGAGGGGAAATGTTTGACTTCTTAAAAGTTCCGTTTTCATAGAATGTTCTTTGAAAACTCTCTCCATGTTGAACTGATAGAATGGGTAAAGACAGAAAACATGCAAAATACTGGAAAAATATTAAAAATTCAGTTTAGGCTCACTCAGCATTGGTTTTTAAGAAAATGTATCGAATCAAAGTGTTCTTTTTTTTTTTCTCTCCAGGTTTATGGTTGGCTGTGGGAGATGTGATGACTGGTTTCATGGTGATTGTGTTGGGTTAAGTCTTTCTCAAGCACAGCAAATGGGAGAGGAAGACAAAGAATATGTGTGTGTGAAATGTTGTGCCGAAGAAGATAAAAAGACTGAAATAGTAGATCCAGATATTTTGGGAAACCAGGCTAAAGTTGAAGTCCATAGTGAAGATAAAGCAATGGATTATGAAAAGCTTGGGTTATCAAAGCACACTACAACAAATGACAAAACCAAATATATAGATGATACAGTGAAGCACAAGGTCAAAATTTTGAAACGGGTGAGCCTCTCATTAATGCATTATTTTTACTTAAGAACTTCGGGCTGACGGTGCGAATTTGAAATTTCTCTTTAGATTTCACTGTTGTGTACATTTTCACATTTATTTTTCAGCAAAAATGGGTTTTTACTTAACATGTTTTGTCAGGCTTGGTGAAACCAGGTAGTGACATCTTCAAAATACGCAGATCTTATTTCTTACAGTCTTTTGTGCTATTTCTAGTCTCTAGTTTGGTACTTGCATTTTCTGTGGTAGAATGTGTGTGAGATTTTGTGGTGGTAGGTATAAATTGTGCTTGCTGAGAAGTTTTTCTAAAAAGCTTTTCAGTCCGTAGATATCTATGAATCCATAAGACCACATTTGGCATTATTATTTTCAAGTGAAAGAGTTCTCTGTAAGGAAAAGTAATCTTAGTTCTTTTGATTTTTGTTCCAGTATTTGCTTGGAACCCGTATCTCATAATGTTTCTCTTAAAATGTGGCCTTTTAAAAAGTTGTCAGTTTTCCCTCATCTTACATTTTCAACTACCTTGTTAAAGTATTTTCTAAATAGAAATTTCAAGATATTAGTCAATTACAGGAGAAATGTACAAAGGACACAGCACTTTATCTGATTAAATTTTATTTTCATTGTCTACTTTTTTATTTCCTGTGATTTTTCTAATCATTGATTTGTTATTCTTGTAGGTAGTGCTAGGGAGGAAACACTGAAACAAATATATGTGGACGGTCAAGTATAATATTCCAGAACACAACGAACATAAATTAGGAACCTTGGAAATATTTTAATTCGACCATTCAGATTGAAGAACATAAGCATGTTTTTTCTAAAGCCGTTTCCATTATTTACAAACTCAGTTCTTGAGACACTCCTTATGTGATAAATCTGGATTAAGTTCCAGTTTGCCAAATCCTTGTGCCATCCAACGTTTCCTGTCTGCCAAGACTTGCTGAGAATCAGATTATGTCCTTCTGATATTTACTATTACTTTTTCTGTTGATTTGATTAGCACCAAAGTAATTGATAATATAGAACTGAGAGCGCCATTGAAAACAGTTTATAGCAAGCCTTTGGAAAGGTTCTGTTAACTTCTAATCATCATTTCTTGGGTACAATTTCTTGGCCATTCAGAAATACAGCTCATTGTTTAGTCATTCAGTTGAGTTATCTCCATCTTGTCTAAAAAGACATTATAAAACATTAACATGGTGAATGTTTTGAGAAACCCCTCTATCCAGTCTCTGTATCAGAAAAGGAACCGAGGTTAGTCTGATACTGTAAATAAATACATGAGCCAAGTGATTACTGCTTTTCTTTTCTTTTCTTTTTGGTACTGAACTGTTGAATCTTATTTGACTACTCTGATTTTAGTTGATGGAATCTGCTTTTTAAATATCACTTCTTATCCCTAGATTTTATGTTGAACCATTTATTGAGTTCCTATTGTGTGCCAAGCATGGTACCAGATTTGAGTATGTATGACTGATTGAGAAATGTTCCTGCTCTCAAGTAAGTCTAGTTGGAGAGGTAGAAAATAAACAAGTAAATTAAAAAATTATAGGATTCCCAGTCTAGAGAAAATCGATTTTTTGTATATACTCTATCTTCTTAAAAACTATGATTATATTTCTATACACAAGTATTCTTCTCACTGGTATGATGTGATTTTTTGTTTTTATAAATTTATTTATTTTTTGACTGAGTTGGGTCTTCGTTGCTGTGTGCGGGCTTTTCTCTAGTTTGGGCGAGCGGGGGCTACTCTTCATTGCGGTGCGTGGGCTTCTCATTGCGGTAGCTTCTCTTGTTGTGGGGCACAGGCTCTAGGCTCACGGGCTTCAGTAGTTGTGGCGCACGGGCTTAGTTGCTCCGCGGCATGTGGGATCTTCCCAGACCAGAGCTCAAACCCGTGTCCCCTGCATGTTGGCAGGCGGATTTTTAACCACTTCCCCACCAGTGAAGACTGGTATGATGTGATTAATTAACTCCCAAGGGTCTCACAATTCTGGTTTCATTTGTAGTTCTTTGTGGGTTATAATTAGGACAAAAATAGTAGGTGTCCTGATGGTTTGTTCTACCTTATAGGAGTTAAAATTGCCAGTAGGTACACTGAGAATTTGATACATTTATAGGTAAATGTGACTTCATTTGTTCTAGAAAGTAGTAAAAAAATACAGATAATTGATTTCTCCACAATCCCCCCCTCTTTTTTTCATATCTGCAGCCGACGAAGAGGACCCTTACTATCTTATACCTAATTTTCTTTCTAATGCCATTATTTCTCAATGTTTTTTAGTTCCCCATTACAGACTGTTGTTACGTGTTCTGCAGAAAATAGGTGCTTAACAAATGGATTTTGGATGAAACGGTGAAGGTCCTTTTTGCAGTTAATTGAGTTTTATATATCTTCAAAAAACAGTTATTGGGCTAAAGAGTGGAATATGTTTGATATCTTAATAGCTTGTCATACTAATTTTTTCAATCCACATGCTCAGGAGGCTTGCTTTGTATTTAAAGATAGTTTAGTAGTTTTCATTCTAATTAATTAAATACTATTTTTCCTAGGAGTCTGGTGAAGGCAAAAACTCATCAGACTGTAGGGATAGTGAAATAAAAAAATGGCAGCTAGCTCCTCTTCGAAAGATGGGACAACCAGTTTTACCTCGGAGATCCTCAGAAGAAAAAAGTGAAAAAATAACAAAAGAGTCTACAGCTGTTACTTGCACAGGAGAAAAAGCTTCAAAACCAGGTAGTAAGAATAATAGAAATTACTATATACTAATGTATTTATATTTTATTTCATATACTTTCAGTTAGTATATTTAGGGAAATTTAAAAACTTTTACATTTTAAAGGCAAGAAAAACAGTTTAGGTGATTGACCCTACTTGAAATAAGAATTATTGGTCCAAATTCTGAGAAAGTACTAATGAACTTAGTAAGATAAGGCCCCTGCCCTCATGGCACTTAAATACCAATGGGAAATGACAGATAACAGGTAGACAGATAAAGTGGTGTGCTATTTTTAGAGAATTTAGGCACTATAAAGAAAAAGTTGAGTAATGGGATAGAGAGTCAAGGTCAAGGAGAGTGGGAGGGAGTTTGTTTCAGAGAGAATGGAGGTGGTAATGTGCTGTGGGATCTAAAGGGATGCAGAGTTGTTTGGGAGGAAGGAATCCATAGAGGGCACAGCCAAGCTGAAGGCTTTGAGGTGGAGATAGCCTCTGCATTTGAGGAGCAAGAAAATCCTGTGGAATGATTAGAATGTAATACACGAGGGATAGAATGGTGGTGGAAGGTGAGTTTAGACAAAATTATGTAGGAACTTTGAGGCCATGACAGGAGTTTACTTTTTTTTGTTCTCAATATAATGGGGAACCTTTAGAGGAATTTGTACAAGAGAGTGATGGCTCACTGTGGTTTCCTGTGGAGCCTGGACTGTAGGAGGATAGGAGAGAAGGAGAGTAGACTGGTTAGGAGTCTTTAGCCGTATCCTAGGAAAGAAAGAGTGGTAGCTTGGAACAGAGGTACAGTGAGGGAAGTGGTCAGATTCATATATATTTTATAGTAGACTTGGCAGAACTTGCTGTTGGATTAGGTGTAGGTAGGTGAAGGAAAGAAGAGTCTTAGGAGGTGGTTAGATCAGTGTTGGTGCTGTTTGCAGAGATGAGAAAGAGATTGGGGAGGAAAATTGAAAAATATGGGTATTTTAACTTCGAGATGGGTATTAGAGATCCAAGTGGAGATATTTTGAGTAAATTTTTGGCTGATGAGTCTGGACTTTGGGCAATGGTATATAAATTTGGGATCTGTCAGTGCATAGGTGTTATTTTAAATCAAGCACTTAGATATAAAGAGCTACAGAGAGAGTTTGATAATGAAGGGGCAGAAGCAGAGGCCTTGGGGTGCGTCAGCAATTAGAACTTGGGAGGAAGAGAGGATCCAGCAAAGGAGACGAAGAGATGGCCTTTGAGGTAAGAGAACTAAGAGACCATGGTGGCCTGGAAGTCAGGTGAAGTTCCAAGAAGGAGGTGGTGATCAATTGTGTCAGATGCTGGCTAGACAGTTGTTTTGGTGGAGCAGTGGGGACAAAAGCCAGTTACAGTGGCGTGTGGAAGGATGGAGGGTGAGGAACTGGAGATAGTGATTATGAATAACTCTTTGAAGGAATTTTGCTGTTAAAGGGAACAGAAATGGTGTAGTGGCTAGAGGTGGATATGAGGTCAGGATTTCTCTTTAAAGAGATATTATAGCATGTTTGTAAGACTAATGGGAATGATCCAGTAGCGAGAGAATTTGATGATGTGGGCGACAGAGAGAGGCGATAGTTGAGGTTCAAAATCCATGAAGAGATCAGAGGGGAATAGGATTCTCCTGGAGGGGTTGGTCATAGGAAAGGACGGCTGATGCATTGTAACAGTAGGGAAAGCTGCATGTGGAAGGAGCGGGGACACATGAGGTATGTTAGTAGGTTTGGTGATGGGAAAATAGCTGACACTGCTTTGCTTCCTCAGTGAAATACGAAGTGAGAAAATCAAATGAGGTCCAAGTTGGAGGTATCATTGGTTTGAGAAGAAAGGAGAAAAAGCATAAAATACATTTTTGGAAAGTGGGAGAGCACTAGTAAACTACTAGGATAGTTTAATAGGATTAGGGTGGCAGATTGAGCTCTCTACTTGAGATTTGTGGTTGTAAATTTAAAGTGAGATCTGTCAGCACCAGTGCTTACTTTCTCCAGTTACCTTCAGCTATTTGTTGGCTGTTTGGGTGAAGGATAAAAGTTAGCTTTCACCAGGTTGTGGTTTTTGCCAGTGCTGATGTTTAAAGGAGAGAGAATTAAGATGTTCAGGCTGCAACGGAATGGCAGGTGTTGGGCTACCTGGCCAAAGTTGGTTGTGTGGGAAAGTGAGGACATGAATGGTAAAAAAATGATCGATTTAAGAATTGTTGGAATGAGGAGTTTGTAGGACACTGAGATTCTGAAGATGTGCATAAATGAGTAATGATGGAATGAAAAATCATTTGAAAAGCTTAACATTCAAATTAACACAATTGTTTTAAAACCAGAGGAGATTCACCAATTTTGTGGTATTAGTAAGGACATTACATTATCTGCACACCTAATAAGTTCAGATCAATTTTTCTAAATAGTTTTTTACAGGTATATATATATATATGAAAAGTAGCTCTAAAAACCATTATCTAATATGGGAAAGGGGTATATACATTTTATAACATTAGGGCCACTTTTTACAGTTATCATCTGTCATCATACATAGATTAGAATTTCAATGTCAGGAATATTTCAGTGTGGAATATGGAGTCTGATCTTATGATTTTAAAATAGTGATTTTTAATCAGTCCACTTACATTGTGCATTAAAAAGGAAAATACCTTTTTCAAAGCAATTTAGTGAGTTTTGATATTTATTTAAATTAGGTGCTCATGAGAAGCAAGAGACAAAGAAGAAGAAAACCGAAAAGGGCCCCCCTGGTGCACATCCTCCGGCGGCTCTTGCCTCCAAGCCTTCCACAGACCAGATCCGACAGAGCGTCCGGCATTCTCTCAAAGATATTCTTATGAAAAGGTAACACGCGTTGCTATTGTAGAAGATTGAATAATATACGCTTCATGTATTTGGAAAATAATTGAATTATTCTCATTTTAAGACTTACAGACTCAAATTTGAAGGTACCAGAGGAAAAGGCAGCAAAAGTTGCCACAAAAATTGAAAAAGAGCTTTTCTCTTTTTTTCGGGACACAGATGCTAAATATAAGAACAAATATAGAAGTTTGATGTTCAATCTGAAAGATCCTAAAAACAATGTAAGTATGTTTTGTTCATGTCTGGATCTTTATGCTTCCAACTTTCCTAATACATAGAGATTTATGATTTTCATACAATAGATCTATAATTTATTTCTTGAAGTGAGACCTAGTCTTTTGCTACTGAACTGAGTTATGAATTCTGAACAGTGGTGACTAGTGTTATGCAATGTCTGTTAAAATATAAAATACTAAATCTATCTTAACCCGATTGATGTGAATTTTCTTTCCTTTATGTCCCTTGTTTAATCCAGTTTATTAAAAAATTCATTCATATGTATTCTTCAAAAACACTGTTAAACCAAAATTTGTAACACTATGTATTTAATACTTCTGATGTAAATTTGAAAATAGAGTTACACTGCTTAAGAAAATAATTTACATTTTGATAAAAAAGAAAGCTGTTTTAAAATATTGTTATTAATTTAAATATGACTAGTTCTAAGAATCTTAGCAGTGGAGTAAACTTTAATTTAATCCTTAATCTTTTCCTGGGACTTAGAAGAAATCTGAAAGCTGTGGGTGTAGATGCAAACTCCTTACACATTTGTTTAAGTTTTACAACGTTTTCACACGAGTGATATCAGTTTGTCAGTTTGTGTAATGGTATTTGCCGTAGTGTGTGATATGAGGTATTTTCTTGAAGTATGCTAACAGCTACATAAGAAAAATCTACATTGTACAATCTGCCATCATGGTGCAGGGGATCAGATACTTTTTGAATTACGTAATCTGAAAGCTTTTCTTCAAGTAAATATTTACTTCCTTCAGGTTTTTTCTTAACAGTTGGTTCTTTGCTCTGGAGTCCCCTGTAAGCCTGTTAGGATTTAAACATATGAAATCTTAAAAATATGAAAGACATCACATTCAGTAAAGTTCTTTTATGCAGTATCTTTCATATAGTCATGGGTTAGCTATTGTGACAGTGTCTGTCCCTGGGAAGACTTAATACAACTTTGCAAAGATGTTGTAATGACTTCACCATACATGCTTCTCTATTGTGTTTTTATACAAAATGTGT
Organism: Neophocaena asiaeorientalis asiaeorientalis; assembly: GCF_003031525.2. Classification (NCBI taxonomy): domain Eukaryota; kingdom Metazoa; phylum Chordata; class Mammalia; order Artiodactyla; family Phocoenidae; genus Neophocaena; species Neophocaena asiaeorientalis. The sequence continues at coordinate 4,430,164 of NW_020172187.1, read as the reverse complement.
ATTTAGCTACCTTAGATGGTAAGTTTCTAGAACACAAGGCTGTCATTTATTCTCTTTGCAGGAGGTAATACGTGAATCATTAAACATTTGTAAATTAGGTTTCAAAATTTCATCTTCATTTATTACAAGTTTCTATACAGCAGCTCCTCGTTCTTTTAAAAATGTTTTTCTCTCCTTTCCTTCCCATTTTTAAATACCTGCAGATATTATTTAAAAAAGTGCTAAAAGGAGAAGTAACCCCTGATCACCTTATAAGAATGAGTCCAGAAGAACTAGCTTCTAAAGAGTTAGCTGCTTGGAGACGAAGAGAAAATAGACATGTAAGATTATCTGTAAATATGTGTTTGTCTCTATCAAAATACCTACAAATATGTGTTTGTCTATATCAAAACATAATTTTTAGCCATAGAGAAAAACGCTATACACAGATGTAGTAATTCACCTCAGAGTGCACAGCAACAGACTTTTTGTTCTGTGTTTTTTTGTTACTGATCCTCCATTAGCCTATTCTTAAATTTTTTGTTGTTGATTTTTCCTGATCCCTTCTGCTTTTTTCTCATTTCCTCCAGTTATCAACTTACATAATTACCTTATATTTTGTAAATCAGAAGGATGGGAAAATAAGTGTCTTTTCTTACATTTGCACGTTTCAAAAGCATAGTTTGAAGGTTTTATGAATATTGGTAATTTGTGGAGCCAGGTTAAGTCAGAATGAAAATTTTATAGGTTTATAGTCCTTTAATATTCATTTTCAAATGCCAAAAGATTTCAAGAACAAGGGTTTTTTTCGTTAACAATTTATTGATAAAATGTGACCCTGAAGTATCACGAATGAATGTTTATATACACAGAAATACCTTGTGTATAGTTAAGTAGTGCTGTCCCAGACCTAACTGATGTGTTATATAACATATGTAGTACGTGCACCATATTGCATTTTGTTTTTACATCTTTATTGGAGTATAATTGCTTTACAGTGGTGTGTTAGTTTCTGCTTTATAACAAAGTGAATCAGCTATAATTACACATATGTCCCTATATCTCTTCCCTCTTGCGTCTCTCTCCCTCCCGCCCTCCCTATCCCACCCCTCTAGGTGGTCACAAACCACTGAGCTGATCTCCCTGTGCTATGTGGCTGTTTCCCACTAGCTATCTAATTTACATTTGGTAGTGTATATACGTCCATGCCACTCTCTCACTTTGTCCCAGCTTACTCTTCCCCTTCCCTGTGTCCTCAAGTCCATTCTCTACATCTGCGTCTTTATTCCATTCCTGTCGTGCCCCTAGGTTCTTCAGAACCATTTTTTTTTTTTTTTAGATTCCATATATATGTGTTAGCGTATGGTATTGATGTATTTCTCTTTCTGACTTACTTCACTCTGTATGACAGACTCTAGGTCCATCCACCTCACTACAAATAACTCAATTTCATTTCTTTTTATGGCTGAGTAATATTTCATTGTATGTATGTGCCACATCTTCTTTATCCATTCATCTGTCTTTGGACACTTAGGTTGCTTCCATGTTCTGGCTATTGTAAATAGAGCTGCAGTGAACATTGTGGTATGTGACTCTTTTTAAATTATGGTTTTCTCAGGGTATATGCCCAGTAGTGGGATTGCTGGGTCGTATGGTAGTTCTATTTTTAGTATTCTAAGGAACCTCCATACTGTTCTCCATAGTGGCTGTATCAATTTACATTCCCACCAGGAGTGCAAGAGGGTTCCCTTTTCTCCATACCCTCTCCAGCATTTATCATTTGTAGAATTTTTGATGATGGCCATTCTGACAGGTGTGGAGTGATACCTCATTGTAGTTTTGATTTGCATTTCTCTAATGATTAGTGATGTTGAGCATTCTTTCATGTGCTTGTTGGTTCTGTATATCTTCTTTGGAGAAATGTCAATTTAGGTCTTTGGTCCATTTTTGGATTGGGTTGTTTGTTTTTTTGATATTGACCTGCATGAGCTGTTTGTATATTTTGGAGATTAATTCTTTGTCAGTTGCTTTGTTTGTAAATATTTTCTCCCATTCTGAGGGTTGTCTTTTCATCTTGTTTATGGTTTCCTTTGCTGTGCAAAAGCTTTTAAGTTTCATTACATCCCATTTGTTTATTTTTGTTTTTATTTCCATTTCTCTAGGAGGTGGGTCAGAAAGGATTTTGCTGTGATGTATGTCAAAGAGTGTTCTGCCTATGTTTTCCTCTAAGAGTTTGATAGTTTCTGGCCTTACATTTAGGTCTTTAATCCATTTGGAGTTTATTTTTGTGTACGGTGTTAGGAAGTGTTCTAATTTTACTCTTTAACATATAGCTGTCTGGTTTTCCCAGCACCACTTATTGAAGAGGCTGTCTTTTCTCTGTTGTATATTCTTGCCTCCTTTATCAAAGATAAGGTGACCATATGTGCGTGGGTTTATCTCTGGGCTTTCTGTTCTGTTCCATTGATCTATATTTCTGTTTTAGTGCCAGTACCATTTTATCTTGATTACTTTGTAGTATAGTCTGAAGTCAGGGAGCCTGATTCCTCCAGCTCCGTTTTCCTTTTTCAAGATTGCTTTGGCTATTTGGGGTCTTTTGTGTTTCCATACAAATTGTGAAATTTTTGTTTTTAGTTCTGTGAAAAATGCCATTGGTAGTTTGATAGGGATTGCATTGAAACTGTAGATTGTTTTGGTAGTATAGTCATTTTCACAGTGTTGATTCTTCCAATCCAAGAATATGGTATATCTCTCCATCTGTTTGTATCATCTTTAATTTCTTTCATCAGTGTCTTATAGTTTTCTGCATACAGGTCTTTTGTCTCCTTAGGGTGGTTTGTTCCTAGGTATTATTCCTTTTGTTGCAGTGGTACATGGGAGCGTTTCCTTAATTTCTCCTTCAGATTTTTCATCATTAGTGTACAGGAATGCAAGAGATTTCTGTGCATTCCTTTTGTATCCTGCTACTTTACCAGATTCATTGATTGGCTCTCGTAGTTTTCTGGTAGCATCTTTGGGATTGTCTATGTATAGTATCATGCCATCTGCAAACAGTGACAGTTTTACGTCTTCTTTTCCATTTGGATTCCTTTTATTTCTTTTGCTTCTCTGATTGGTGTGGCTAAAACTTCCAAAACCATGTTGACTGATAGTGGTGAGAGTGGGCAACCTTGTCTTGTTCCTGATCTTAGTGGAAATGGTTTCAGTTTTTCACCGTTGAGGACGATGTTGGCTGTGGGTTAGTCATATATGGCCCTTATTACATAGAGGTAAGTTCCCTCTATGCCTACTTTCTGAAGGGTTTTAATCATAAATGGGTGTTGAATTTTGTCGAAAGCTTTCTTTGCATCTATTGAGATGATCATATGGTTTCTCTTCAGTTTGTCAATATGGTGTATCACGTTGATTGATTTGCATATATTGAAGAATCTTTGCATTCCTGTGATAAAACCCATTTGATCATGGTGTCTGATCTTTTTAATGTGCTGCTGGATTCTGTTAGCTAGTATTTTGTTGAGGACTTTTGCATCTATGTTCATCAGTGATACTGGTCTGTAGGTTTCTTTTTTTGTCACATCTTTGTCTGGTTTTGGTATCAGGGTGATGGTGGCCTCGTAGAATGAGTTTGGGAGTGTTCCTTCCTCTGCTGTATTTTGGAAGAGTTTGAGAAGGATAGGTGGTAGCTCTTCTGTAAATGTTTGATGGAATTTGCCTGTGAATCCATCTGGTCCTGGGCCTTTGTTGGAAGATATTTAATCACAGTTTCAATTTCAGTGCTTGTGATTGGTCTGGTTCTGTTTTCTATTTCTTCCGGGTTCAGTCTTGGACGGTTGTGCTTTTCTAAGAATTGGTCCATTTCTTACAGGTTATCCATTTTATTGGTATATAGTTGCTTGTAGTAATCTCTCATGATCCTTTGTATTTTGGCTGTGTCAGTTGTTACTTCTCCTTTTTCATTTCTAATTCTGTTGATGTGAGTCTTCTCCGTTTTTTTCTTGATGAGTCTGGCTAGTGGTTTATCAGTTTTGTTTATCTTCTCAAAGAACCAGCTTTTAGTTTTATTGATCTTTGCCATTGTTTCCTTCATTTCTTGTTCATTTATATCTGATCTGATTATGATTTCTTTCCTTCTGCTAACTTTGGGGTTTTTTTTGTTGTATTTCTCTGATTGCTTTAGGTGTAAGGTTAGGTTGTTTATTTGAGTTGTTTCTTGTTTCTTGAGGTAGGACTGTATTGCTATAAACTTCCCTCTTAGAACTGCTTTTGCTGCATCCCGTAGGTTTGGGGTCATCGTGTTTTCATTTTCATTTGTTTCTAGGTATTTTTTGATTTCCTCTGAGTTCTTAAGTGATCTCTTGGTTATTAAGTAGTGTATTGTTTAGCCTCCATGTGTTTTTATTTTTCACAGAGTTTTTCCTGTAATTGATATCTAGTCACATAGCGTTGTGGTCGAATTGGATACCTGATACGATTTCAATTTTCTTAAATTTACCAATGCTTGATTTGTGACCCAAGATATGATCTATCCTGGAGAATGTTCCATGATCACTTGAGAAGAAAGTGTATTCTGTTGTTTTTGGATGGAGTGTCCTATAAATATCAATTAAGTCCATCTTGTTTAATATATTATTTAAAGCTTGTGTTTCCTTTTTTTATTTTCATTTTGGATGATTTGTCCATTGATGAAAGTGGGGTGTTAAAGTCCCCTACTATGATTGTGTTACTGTCAGTTTCCCATTTTATTGTTGTTAGCATTTGCCTTATGTATTGAGGTGTTCCTATGTTGGCCGCATAAATATGGACAATTGTTATATCTTCTTGGATTGATCACTTGATTATTATGTAGTGTCCTTCTTTGTCTCTTGTAATACTCTTTATTTTAAGGTTTATTTTGTCTGATATGAGAATTGCTACTGCAGCTTTCTTTTGATTTCCATTTGCATGGAATACTATTTTCCATGCCCTCACTTTCAGTCTGAATGTGCCTGTGGGTCTGAAGTGGGTCTCTTGTAGACAGTATATATACAGGTCTCATTTTTGTATCCATTCAGGCAGTGTATGTCTTTTAGTTGGGGTATTTAATCCATTTACATTTAAGGTAGTTATTGATATGTGTGTTCCTATTAACCATTTTTAAAATAGTTTTGGGTTTGTTATTGTAGGTGTTTTCCTTCTCTTGTGTTTTCTGCCTAGAGAAGTTCCTTTAGCATTTATTATAAAGCTGGTTTGGTGGTGCTGAATTCTCTTAGCTTTTGCTTGTCTGTAAAGGTTTTAATTTCTCCATTGAATCTGAATGAGATCCTTGCTGGGGAGAGTAATCTTTGGTTGTGGGTTTTTCTTTTTCATCACTTTAAATATGTCCTGCCATTCTCTTCTGGTTTTAAGAGTTTCTGCTGAAAGATCACCTGTTAACCTTATGTGGATTCTCCTGTATGTTATTTGTTACTTTTCCCTTGCTCCTCTTAATATTTTTTCCTTATATTTAATTTTTGATAGTTTGATTAATATGTGTCTTGGCATGTTTCTCCTTGGATTTATCCCATATGGGACTCTCTGCACTTTCTGATCTTGATTATTTTCTTTCCCATATTAGGGAAGTTCTCAACTGTAATCTGTTCAGGTATTTTCTTGGTCCCTGTTTTTTTTCTCTTCTTCTTCTGGAACCCCTGCAAGTCGAATGTTTGTGCGTTTAATGTTGTCCCAGAGGTCTCAGAGTGTCCTCAGTTCTTTTCATTCTTTTTTCCTTATTCTGCTCTGTAGTAGTTATTTACACTATTTTATCTTTCAGGTCACTTATCTGTTCTTCTGCCTCAGTTATTCTGCTATTGATTCCTTCTAGAGGATTTTCTATTTCATTTATTGTGGTGTTCATCCTTGTTTGTTTACTCTTTAGTTCTTCTAGGTCCTTGTTAAACGTTTCTTGTATTTTCTCCGTTCTATTTCCAAGATTTTGGATCCTGTTTACTGTCGTTACTCTGAATTCTTTTTCAGGTAGACTGCCTATTTCCTCTTCATTTGTTACGTCTGGTGGGTTTTTATCTTGCTCCTTCATCTGCTGTGTGTTTCTCTGTCTTCTCATTTTGCTTAGCTTACTGTGTTTGGGGGTCTCCTTTTTGCAGGCTGCAGGTTCGTAGTTCCCGTTGTTTTTGGTGCCTGTCCCTAGTAGTTAAGGTTGGTTCTGTGGCTTGTGTAGGCTTCCTGGTGGAGGTTATCAGTGTGTATGTTCTGGTGGGTGGGGCTGGACCTTGTCTTTCTCGTGGGCCGGACCGCGTCCGGTGGTGTGTTTTGGGGTGTCTATGAACTTCATATGATTTTAGGCAGCCTCTCTGCTAATGGGTGGGGTTTTCTTCCTGTCTTGCTAGTTGTTTGGCGTAGGGTGTCCAGCACTGTAGCTTGCTGGTCATTGAGTGCAGCTGGATCTTAGCGTTGATTTGGAGATCTCTAGGAGACCTTTCACTGTTCGATATTACCTGGGGCTGGGAGGTCTGTGGTGGACCAGTGTCCTGAACTCAGCTCTCCCACCTCTGAGGCACAAGCCTGACACCCAGCTGGAGCACCAAGAACCTGTCAGCCACACGGCTCAGTAGAAAAGGGAGAAAAAGAAAGAAACAAAGAAAAATAAAGTAATTAAAATAAAAAATATATCATTAAAGATAAAAATAAATAAAGTAATAAAAAACGAAAGAAAGAGAGAGCAACCATGTGTTAAACCAAATCCATCAATGATAACAAGTATTAAGAACTTTATTTAAAAAAAAAAATGACAGACAGAACCCTAGGACAAATTGTAAAAGCGAAGGTATATAGACAAAATCACACAAAGAAGCATACACATAGACCCTCAGAAAGGAGAAAAGGGAAAAATATATATATAAAAAAAAAGAAAGGAAGAGAGCAACCAAATCAATAAATCTACCAATGATAATAAGCTCTAAATAGTAAACTAAGGTAAACATAAAAGCAGTAACACATTAGATGCAGAAAGCCAACCCCAAGTCTACAGTTGCTCCCAAAGTCCACCGCCTCAATTTTGGGGTGATTCGTTGTCTAATCAGGTATTCCACCGATGCAGGGTACGTCAAGTTGATTGTGGGGATTTAATCTGCTGCTCTGGAGGCTGCTGGGAGAGATTTCCCTTTCTCTTCTTTGTTCGCACAGCTCCTGGGGTTCAGCTTTGTATCTGGCCCCTCCTCTGTGTGTAGGTCGCCTGAGGGCATCTGTTCTTCACTCAGACAGGAGGGGGTTAAATTAACAGCTGATTAGGGGGCTCTGGCTCACTCAGGACGCAGGGTGGGAGGGGTACGGATGTGGGGCGAGCCTGCGGCGGCAGTGGCCGGCATGACGTTGCACCAGCCTGAGGCGCGCCGTGCGTTCTCCCGGGGGAGTTGTCCCTGGATCGTAGGACCCTGGCAGTGGCGGGCTGCACAGGCTCCCGGAAGGGAGGTGTGGATAGTGACCTGTGCTCGCACACAGGCTTCTTGGTGGTGGCAGCAGCAGCCTTAGCGTCTCATGCCCGTTTCTGGTCTCTGCACTGATAGCTGCGGCCTGCGCCCGTCTATGAAGCTTGTTTAGGTGGTGCTCTGTATCCCCTCTCCTCGTGCACCCCAAAATAATGGTCTCTGGCCTCTTATGCAGGTCCATACCTTTTCCAGGACTCCCTCCCGGCCAGCCGTGGTGCAGTAACCCCTTCAGGCTGTGTTCACGCCGCCAACCCCAGTCCTCTCCCTGCGCTCCGACCCGAAGCCGGAGCCTCAGCTCCCAGCCCCGCCCGCCCCGGGAGGGGAGCAGACAAGCTTCACGGGCTGGTGAGTGCCGGTCGGCACCGCTCCTCTGTGTGGGAATCTCTCCACTTTGCCCCCCGCACCCCTGTTGTTGTGCTCTCCTCCGCGGCTCCGAAGCTCCCCCCTCTGCCACCCGCAGTCTCCGCCCATGAAGGGGCTTCCTAGTGTGTGGAAACTTTCCTCCTTCACAGCTCCCTCCCACTGGTGCAGGTCCTGTCCCTATTCTTTTGTCTCTGATTTTTCTTTTTTCTTTTGCCCTACCCAGGTACGTGGGGGGTTTCTTGCCTTTTGGGAGGTCTGAGGTCTTCTGCCAGCGTTCAGTAGGTGTTCTGTAGGGTTTGTTCCACGTTTAGATGTATTTCTGATGTATTTGTCAGGAGGAAGGTGATCTCCACTTCTTACTCCTGCACCGTCTTGAAGCTGTCTCCTGTATTGCATTTTTTATTTTATTTTCCCCTGGGAGGTGATCTTCCCCTTTGTAATTAGTGTGAGTCTCAACACTGGCTTTTTTTTTTTTTTTTTTTTTTACTTTTTTTTTGGAGTATATTTTTT
>NW_020172187.1:4233481-4421836 GCF_003031525.2 Neophocaena asiaeorientalis asiaeorientalis | reverse complement strand
TCCACATCTGGTGGTGTGTTTTGGGGTGTCTGTGGACTTATTATGATTTTAGGCAGCCTCTCTGCTAATGGGTGGAGTTGTGTTCCTGTCTTGCTAGTTGTTTGGCATACGGTGTCCAGCACTGTAGCTTGCTGGTCGTTGAGTGAAGCTGGGTGCTGGTGTTGAGATGGAGATCTCTGGGATATTTTCGCCATTTTATATTATGTGGAGCTGGGAGGTCTCTTGTTGACCAGTGTCCTGAAGTTGGCTCTCCCACCTCAGAGGCACAGCACTGACTCCTGGCTGCAGCACCAAGAGCCTTTAATACACACGGCTCAGAATTAAAAGGACGAAAAGGTAAAAATAAAGAGGAAGAGAAAAAGAGGATAAAATGAAGTAAGGTAAAATAAAATAAGGTTATTAAAATAAAAAATAATTATTAAGAAAAAATATTTTTTTAAGAAAAAAAAAATCAGACGATAGAACCCTAGGACAAATGGTGAAAGCAAAGCTATACAGACAAAAATCTCACACAGAAGCATACACATACACAGTCACAAAAAGGAAAAGGGGGAAAAAAAATCATAAATCATGCTCTCAAAGTCCACCTCCTCAACTTGGGATGACTCGTCTATTCAGGTATTTCACAGATGCAGGGTACATGAAGTTGATTGTGGAGCTTTAATGTGCTGCTTCTGAGGCTGCTGGGAGAGATTTCCCTTTCTGTTCTTCGTTCGCACAGCTCCCAGGGTTCAGCTTTGGATCTGGCCCCGCCTCTGCGTGTAGGTCGCCGGAGGGCGTCTGTTCTTCGCTCAGACAGGACGGGGTTAAAGGAGCCGCTTATTCGGGGGCTCTGGTTCACTCAGGCCCAGGGGAGGGAGGGGCACGGAGTGCGGGGCGAGCTTGCGGCGGCAGAGGTGGGCGTGACTTTGCACCATCCTGAGGCACCATGCGTTCTTCCAGGGAAGTTGTCCCTGGATCCCAGGACCCTGGCAGTGGCGGGCTGCACAGGCTCCCTGGAAGGGGGGTGTGGATAGTGTCCTGTGCTCGCACACAGGCTTGTTGGTTGCGGCAGCAGCAGCCTTAGCGTCTCATGCCCGTCTCTGGGGTCCGCGCTTTTAGCCGCGGCTCGCGCCCGTCTCTGGAGCTCCTTTAAGCAGCACTCTTCATCCCCTCTCCTCGCGCGCCAGGAAACAAAGAGGGAAGAAGAAGTCTCTTCCCTCTTCGGCAGGTCCAGACTTTTCCCCGCACTCCCTCCCGGCTAGCCGTGGCGCACTAACCCCCTTCAGGCTGTGTTCACGCCGCCAACCCCAGTCCTTTCCCTGCACTCCGACGGAAGGCCGAACCTCAGCTACCAGCCCCGCTCACCCCGGCGGGTGAGCCGACAAGCCTCTCGGGCTGGTGAGTGCCGGTCGGCACCGATCCTCTGTGCGGGAATCTCCCCGCTTTGCCCTCTGCACCCCTGTTGCTGCGCTCTCCTCCACAGCGTCCCCACTCCGCCACCCACAGTCTCCACTCGCGAAGGGGCTCCTAGTGTGTGGAAAACTTTCCTCCTTCGTAGCTCCCTCCCACTGGTACAGGTCCTGTCCCTATTCTTTTGTCTCTGTTTATTCTTTTTTCTTTTGCCCTATCCAGGTACGTGGGGGAGTTTCTTGCCTTTTGGGAGGTCTGAGGTCTTTTGCCAGCGTTCAGTAGGTGTTCTGTAGGAGTTGTTCCACGTGTAGATGTATTTCTGGTGTATCTGTGGGGAGGAAGGTGATCTCCACGTCTTACTCTTCCGCCATCTTCCCCCTCTCTCTGTGTATTGCATATTTAAAACTAAAAAATTCTGAAAGTTACCAATCCTGAGAGTTTTCATTGGGGGTTTGTGAACTTGAAATATCTTTGAAGGTGAGGTGAATATGTGACTTCAAATTATTGTGACCGCAAGATAGCCACATTATCCACTGTTTTTATTACAATGGCCTTAGAGTATTAGCCCTTTATTCTGGAAAATAGTGGTTTCTTATATATGAACTCTACATGATTTACCTAATGTTAGCATTAATCCTCCATGTTGATCTTCTACCAAATTTAATTTGATGTGCAAGAGGCCTTAATTTGATACATTACACTAAGTCACATATTTCTTTAATTTCCCCTTGTATAATTTCTCGTATTTTGCAAATAATATCACCATCTCTTTTTTCGCTTCGTATCCCAAATGTGCATGTGCCTCTCTCTTCTTTGAAACTGTGGCTGCAGGTGTCATCTGCATGGGAGACCAGCTGTTTCTTTCTTCGGGCTGTGTATCTGATTTCTTTCTTTAAAGGAAGATTTGCACTTAACAGTGACAAGACAAATGACCGGATCTGTCTTTACCTTCCTTAACCCATTCCACTGTCAGCTACCTTTTACTAGTTCTGTCCGCTCTTGCTTATTTATTATGCTTTGTTGCTGAGCTTGTTCCCTGTCACAGAGTATGCTCCGTCAGGAGCCTTCTGATGGGGGATTGCCCGTTTCTGTGGTTCGACTAAATTTCTGCTGCTGTGGGAGATGTTAGAACATCAAGTTAGGAATCTAAGAGGAACTTGATTGTTATTTCTCTGTGGCACCTGCTGAAATACTAGATCCTAAAGCAGATTTTAAATGTAAATATCATGTTTCATCACTTTGCAAATTAGATTACACTTCAGCTGTCTCCAGTTACTGTATATGTAAACTTCCCCAGGCTGACGTATGAGGTCTAATTCTTAAAACGCCAGCACTTAAAACTGACATTTGCAAGTACTCAGTATATGTTTGTTGCTTGAGAGACTACCTAAAGGTTAAAAATCATCTGTGATTAACTGTGAAGTTTTCTTTAAAATATGTCCTATTAGACCATAGAAATGATTGAGAAAGAACAGAGAGAAGTGGAAAGACGACCAATCACCAAGATAACTCATAAAGGTGAGATAGAAATTGAGAGTGATGCTCCAATGAAAGAACAGGAAGCAGCCATGGAGATTCAGGTAAATTATGATAATAAAAATAACATGTTTTACAGTGCTCAGAACATGAAGATTCAGAAAAGATGTATTTGACCGTTTTTGATAGAAGGGAAAATGTTTATCTTTAACCATTTTCTTCTGTTAATACTTACGGTAATATCAAACTGAGCCTCACTCCCATTAAATGATTCACTTGGAATATAAAAATAAAGGGGGGCAGACTTCCCTGGTGGCGCAGTGGTTAAGAATCCGCCTGCCAGTGCAGGGGACATGGGTTTGAGCCCTGGTCTGGGAAGATCCCACATGCCGCAGAGCAGCTAAGCCTGTACGCCACAACTACTGAACCTGCGCTCTATAGCCTGCGAGCCACAAGTGCTGAGCCTGCGCTCTAGAGCCTACGAGCCACAACTACTGAAGCCCACGAGCCTAGAGCCTGTGCTCCGCAGCAAGAGAAGCCACTGCTTCTCTTGTTCTTAAAGTAGAAAAAAGAATTTTTTAAACTGTGTATATATTAGAGTTGTCTATATTATTGGTTTAATGTTGTTTTGAGAGTGTTTAAAGCATTGTTTTTCTGTACGTAGTGTGCAGACCACCTGCATCACAGGCCTCGAAATCTGCAGGTGCTTCTTAAGACAGACTAGTTTGAGAGCAGGTGTAGCTTTTCTTACTTTCAAATATCAATGAGAAAATAATAGATCTTGTTAGAGGCCTTGAAGAATGAGAAATGTTTGAGTTTTTGCTCTGTTTTATGTCATAATTAACATTTAGCATTTATTTTTTAAAGAAATCGTGAAAAACAACCTATGAATGGAGCAGTTTGATTTTGGAAAAATATCAGTATGAAATATCAGATGGTTTAAATAATTGAGGCCAAAGTTTTTCTGTTAACTTATTTTTACTCTCACTGTTGTTAGGAGCCTACAGCTAATAAGTCAATGGAGAAGACAGAAGGATCTGACAAACAGAAAGAAGAGATTGACTCCTTATCTAAAGATACCACTAATCAACACAGACAACATCTTTTTGATCTTAACTGCAAAATTTGCATAGGTAATTTGAAGTATTTCTTCCTAAATGTTGCTTTCATTTTGAAAGGGGAATACTTGTAAATTGTAATTTAAATAGGTTTTTGTTTTCCCAGTACTGGTGCAGAGTCAGATTGTGACTTAGTAGTAGTAGTGAAATCAATTTAGTAAGTAGTTCACTAGCATTTCAAAAACAAACGAAAACAGAATAGAAAATATCGCGGTATCACGGTGAATTGCACTGTTAAAGATAAGTATGATTTTGAGAGACTTTAGTTCCAGTTGTTTATGTATAACAAAAAGACCCACACATGCATACATACATGTATACGCACACATGTGCACAGACACACAGGGTTATGTGGAGTGTGCGTGTATGTAAGTAATGGATCATGATATAAAATGTTACTTTGCAGATTATGATAAAAATTGCTGAAAACCTGCTTTGGTAGGCCATATGAAACATTATAGTCTTCTATCTAAGAGCAGTGGGTAGTGATTGAAGGGATTTGAGCAGGGGAATGATATGATCAGCTTGGAATTTTATGAAGATTTCTCTGACTTTGAGTAGAGATGATGAAAGAAGCCAAGAGAAGAAGGAGCGAGGCTAGGTGGCAGGCGTTTTTGCACTAGTGCAAGAGGGAGATGCAGGTGCTTTTAATTAAAGGGAGGCTTTGAGATACTCAGGTTAGGTAATATTGACATGTTAGAGACTGGATTTAGGGCATAAGAAATGGGGATGTGTTGAGCAAGAGTTTAAGTTTATATTCAGTTTATTGGTAGAGGTGGAGGACGAGAGTTTTTTAAAACTCTAGAGATGTAGCACTGGAGTTTTATTTTTTTACTGTGGTATGCTAAAGGACTGATACATACTTTGTTCAGTAAGATGAAAAATTTTTCAGGTTAGTTAACATGCTGCCCTCCATCACTGTTTTAGAGACTAGGCAGCTTTCTTATAATAAAAATGACATATCTTCTCAAAATCGTGTGTTCACAGTTGGTACAATGGTAAAGACTTAAAGGGCAGGGTGTTTTTAGACATTGTTATCCCTGAAGAAAGCTATCCATGGTTTACTAGTATTTTTAGTATACTCATTAGGTTTTTGTCTGGGAAAAATCTTAATAATTTTTTTGTTAATTCTATTAATTTCTACTAATTTTCATGATTAAAGTTATATTTATAATTAATATAATATTTAATATTATAATATTTCAATAAATTTAATGGTAGCACACAAAATATTTGTTAAATACTACTGTACTTGACCTATTTTCATAAAGTTTGGGTTTTCCTTCTTGATTCTATAGAGAAAATCAATGTCATTTTCTAAACTTTTACTAGTGTTTTTTCATGCTTAGTAACTAAGTAGCATTGTAGTATGAATATGTCACAGACTGCTGCTATATGTAACACGAAGTAGGGATACAGATTTTTTTTACTTAGTTCCTCATGTTACCTCTCAAGACTGTTGGAATTTGTTGTAGCTTAGTTTAAAAAATGTTTGATAGGGAATCAGGAAACCATTTTTAGGTTCTGGTTGTAATGTTTCCTTTTCAAAAGCTTGTCTGAGTTGTTTAACATTCTCTTTTTTTTTTTAATTTTTCACATCAGTAAGGGAGGTGTTCTAGAACTCATTGTGAGAAATGATGATAGTTACAAATTACCCCAGTAAATGTATGGTTATGCAACAGTGCAGTCAGGGAAACTGAATAACTTTAGAAGTGAAAATGGATGAACTTACAGAAATTTCAGTTTACAAATGTGGTATAAATTGGTGTTTTCTGGCTTCAGGTCGAATGGCACCGCCTGTAGATGATCTTTCTCCCAAAAAAGTGAAAGTTGTTGTTGGAGTATCTCGTAAACATTCAGACAATGAAGCAGAAAGTATAGCAGATGCTTTGTCTTCAACCTCAAATATTTTGGCCTCTGAATTCTTTGAAGAGGAGAAACAAGAGTCTCCGAAGTCAACATTCTCTTCTGCTCCACGGTAATTTTCTGTTAGTTATAATTTCTGTTCTTTATAGCTCTTTGCCATATTATACTTGGAAGTCTTCAAAAACTTTAGAAAAGTGACATGTTTCTTAAGAAAGAAACCTTTCTTTTGAGACAGTAACTGTACCTTCCTGTACCCTAATTGAGATTTTTAAAAAGACTCTAAAAGTTAATTTAGAGACTTGAATGTGTGGGGACTTGACTTTAAAACTCTCCTTAATTGCTTTAGCTCCAAGAGGCAGGAGATAAGTCATTAAAGAAAAATTGCTTGCATTTCTCTGGACCATATTAGTCCACAAGACAGCCTAGAAGAAAGACTTTGTAAAAACATGACTATGTAAATATAAGTACATTAAAGTGAAAATATAAACTCTTTAATCATAGCCTTTACGTATTTTGGTTTTCTTGACATGCTAAAATAGAAATGATTGATGAGTAAATAGAAAATGCATTTATTCATGAGCAGATCTTTAGGCTGAAAACTTCTTAACGTCATTTTTTAGTCCAGAGATGCCTGGAACTGTTGAAGTTGAGTCTACCTTCCTGGCTCGATTGAACTTCATCTGGAAAGGTTTTATCAACATGCCATCTGTAGCAAAATTTGTTACCAAAGCCTACCCAGTGTCTGGTTCCCCTGAGTACTTGACAGAGGTACTGTGAACTTTTCTACCCTTCTATGCCTGGGTTGACATATATGTTTCTGAAGCCACAAGGCAAAGAAACAACATAATAAAATTAAAATATTTAATTTTCATTCATGACAAAAATATTTACTGACAGTGATCCTTAAACCATTCAATTAATGGAATTATGAGTCCACGAATGGAGTTTTAGAACTGTAGAAAATTGTGCCCTGATGTATTAAATCCACATGTCTTGTACTCTTCCCAAGATGTATTCTCTGTCAGAATTAAAGATTAATGAGTGTCTGCGTGGATATCTAAGTTTTTCTTTAAGTACAGACTTACGTAAAAGATGGACATATTTATGGCCTTCAGTGTTAGCTTGTCAGGGAGAGTTTTTCATTGTTATCAAGTCTTACAATTCCCCTACTGCTTAAATTTCCCCAACTTCATGACTGTGGTCCTTTACCTGCCCATTTCTGTGAATATAGATACACATCCAGTTGACCCTTGAGCAACACAGTTTTGAACTGCATGGTCCACTTATACACGGATTTCTTCAATAGTGAAAACCACAGTACCACGTGACCCACGGTTGGTTGAATCCTCAGGTGTGGAACTGTGTATACGGAGGGACAACTGTAGGTTATACTCGGATTATCAACTGAGCAGAGGGTGGGCACCCTTAATTAACCCCCATGTTGTTCAAGGGTGAGCTGTCTAGTTGAGACTTGCCAGTTAGTTGACAGTCCTGAGAGCAATGACCTTGGTTGCTGCAGTGGTGCCCTTGGTTGGTTTTATACCTGAGGGAATAGGAAGGGATTACTATGCAGTATTTATGGGAAACAAGCAGCTGTAGTATTATAGTATTAGGATAAGTGAGAAAGTACAATGTTTTCTGAACTCTTTTAATAAAGTTTGTATTTCTCTGTGTTTCTGCAGAAGGAAAATAAATCAGTATATGTGTACTGTATTTTTGTTGAGATTATATTTTGCTATTATGTTCATATCTATCATTTTTTCCATTCATTCTCAGTCTGCTGACCATAAAGGCAAAAGTTTTTTAAAAAATGGTTTTCAGTATTTTATAAAACGTAAATCATATATATGCCTGTTCCTTTTTAAGACTAATATAAACTTTTCTTTGTATTAGGATGAAATTAGTTTGACTCAATGTAATGTTGCTTATCTAATCTCCATCAGCTTATTTGTCTAGTTGTGTTTTTGATTAATAAACGACTTAATTATTTTACATATAGTTTGGTTGGCAAGTAATATTTTAGATACATTGATTTTACAAGAAAAAAATTTCAGTGCTTTTCTTTTTGAACAAATCTGTTTAGAAATTTAGTCTTTGATCAGTCCATGGTGAAGATAACTCTTCTTTTAAATGGATAACTGAGTCCTAAACTACAGGACCCTTTTGATTTTAAACAAAACTATTATTCTCTTTTCTGAGCCAGTTTCTGTGTGATTGCTTTCCAGAACTGCACCTCTGCTTTCTACTTATTTTTAGTTTGATTTGGACTAAAATCCCAAATAAAATAAAGCAATTAATCATTTAAACTTAATTGAATTTATATCGATTATGTTTTTCTCTCCATAAAAAACAAATATACTGATTAAAGTTTGAAATATTCTTAATTGTACAGCTCTTGATTGATTTTATGTATAGTCATCTGTTCTCAGAAAGATTATGCCTTTAAAAAATAAAATTAAATTAAATTTACAATGTTATTCTTTTCTGTGCAAAAATATACTCTATAATTAAGCTTGATGACTTCTGAAATCCAGCTGTTAGTGATAAAGGCGTACCCCAACTCACTACCACCAAGAAAAAGGAAGGGGAGGTAGAAGGGGAAAAACAGTGTCCCCTAATATTTTGGAATCTGTTGTACTCTGCCTGGATTGTCAAAGTGGGATGCTTGCACTGCTTCTTTTTCTTGACCTCAGATTCTTTCTTAACTGTATTTTGGGCATCCATCTCAGTCATTTGGAGTTGACATTTGAGGTAAAGCCTAATTGCTCTTCCTGTACTTTATTATGTTCTCTGATGCATTTTATAATCTTACTTGTTTTTTTTATCACTATTTCAGATTAGTCTTAGAGCTAAGTTTGTATGAAGTATAGACATTATAATAAATATAATCTGTATACACTGATCACCTTCATGTCCTTACCACAGGATCTACCAGATAGTATTCAAGTCGGTGGTAGAATATCACCTCAGACAGTCTGGGATTATGTGGAAAAAATTAAAGCCTCAGGAACCAAGGTGAGGAGAACTTTTTTTCACTCTCTCAATGTGAGACAGTATTTGAAAAGTAAACCACTGAGAGTTCTTGTGCAGGGTCCCCAGGGGAGGGAGCCAGTACACGTACTAAATCTACATAATATGCCTGACAAAGCTGAACTATAGCCATTTGCTAGAGCTCAAAGCACAGCATTCCTTTCGTGGTATGCTCTCTCAGTGATTTCTGTCACTGTTTTGAAAGAAATGTTTTAGAGTAAGTATTGAGATTTCATCCTGGAATTTTGCCTTGCTTTGATTGTAGACATTTGTTTTAGTTGGGGCATAGGCTAAGCTGTTGGGACAAAGAGACCCTAAAGTTGTTCATTTTCCTGCTATGTTAGGTGGGTCAGTAGTTCAGGGCTTCAGGCCGTTCGATTAAGCAGGGATGAGGCTCCTCTGTCTTGTTATTTTGCTGTTTGCAAGACTGTTGTCCTTATCATTCAAGCAGGGTCAGAGCTGACTTAGCAGCACCAAGTGGGAAAAAAAGAATGTCTGTCCAGTTGTTTTAGAAGCAAGACCTAGAACTTGCAGTTATCTTTTCACTTCTTCTAACTTCCATTGGCAAGAGCTTACTCATAAACTTCATATGGCTACTAAGGAGGCTGGGAAGTGTGATCTCTGTTGGATGGCCATGTGCCCAACTAAAAGTTAAGGGTTCTCTTTGTAATAGGAGGAAATGAGGCGGATGGATACTGGGAGATAATTAGTAGCCTCTATAGCAATATCTCTCTTTTTCTTTTCTCTCTCTATATCTTCTATCATTTCTTTAACTCAAAGAACATAACTACACAGGAATATTTAATCATTAGAAGAAATCATTTTTCCCTCCAAGGGTGGTAATACCCAGCATATTATAGACATTCAAAAAATAAATTTTGAATAAACGAACATTAACTTTTTTATCTTTTATGATCAGAAGTCTTTAGTAAGATTAGTAGTGATCCATAATGGATAATCTTCAGCTGAAAATAATATTTTTTCCAACATAGATTTTAGAATTTAAACTGATACTGTATTAGAATACAAATAAAACTTTGAAGCAATACAAAAAAGTTACTACATTTACTTGCTTTCACTTTCTCATGATAGCAAAAGTCATAGGGAAGTATTGGGAGGTATTCCTCCTGGTTGTTTGGGGGATGCTCTTGATCTGCCCCCCGGTACTGCCCAGTGTGCTTCCATCTGGACTTGTCGGCCCCAAAGGAGGACACTCGGGATGACAGACCTCTTAGAAGAGGTAGAGCCATAGTTCAGCTCATTCATGTGTCTTCTCTAGGATCTTGCATCAGTTTAGGCTTTGCAGTAGATCTGGCTCTCCCCATTTCATTTTTCATGAAGAAGCATCCGTTTTTCACACTACCAAATTAACACCAAATTGGGACTGTCTTTTCTATCTGAAGCAAAGCCAAGAACCCAGAGGCAAGCAAATAAGTTCCTCAGTAAGCCGAATGATTTTACAGAATTTATGGCTGTGTGTATTTGAGGTCTTTCACCCAGCCCCCTTTATTCCTAGATTCAGTCCCTCTAACTTGGATTATCTGTGGATTTGTGCGTTTCTGTGTGTGTATGTATGTGGTGGGGCAGTGGTGGTGGCTGCTGTTAATTTGCAGTGTGCTGAGAATATAGGCAGCCCTCTGTGGAAGTTACAACATTGGAAATGAGGACACAGTATAGATATCAGGAGACGTGGCTTTAAATATCTTCTCTGCCACTGAGAGGTGTGTCACCTTGCACAAATTAATTACCTTGGGACGCAGTTTCTATGGGACAGTTTCAGATAAAACAGATCCACCAGTGGACCAGCCAGGATCTTTTCCTAAGAGTTGTTTCCTTTTAGTATTCATATCTGCATTTAAGTAGTAAGCCACGTTACTTGGTAACAGTCGTAAAATTCAACAGATTATTACTAATTGAGAACGGTATTTAAAACCAGGCTGTTGTTTAGGTTATTGTTTTAAACAACCATTTGTTATTTGCTTGAATAGGAAATTTGTGTGGTTCGCTTCACACCTGTGACTGAAGAAGATCAAATTTCTTACACTTTGCTGTTTGCATACTTCAGCAGCAGGAAGCGCTACGGAGTGGCCGCTAACAACATGAAGCAGGTTAAAGACATGTACCTAATCCCTCTGGGTGCCACGGATAAAATCCCACACCCTCTCGTGCCCTTTGATGGACCTGGTAGGTATTCGTTTAAGAACAGAATATGAATGAAGTGAGGTGAGAGGCAGGGCCGGAGCAGGAGAGCAGACTCTGCGTTCCTTCTTGGGGCCCAGCCCTTTAGATCTGCCGTGACACGGACAGGCACCCATTGAGGAGGCTGTAATAAACTAGATGCAGAATTTTACTCTTTATTGTAATGATTGAAAAATGACTATTAATTGATGTTTTTGATTTTGTACAGGCCTTGAACTGCACAGACCTAATCTATTGTTGGGCTTAATTATTCGTCAAAAACTGAAACGACAGCACGGTGCCACTGCTGGTGCCGGTCACACAGCTGAGATGCCTGAAAGTGTACCAGTAACATTGCCGCCTGATAAAAAAAGTAAGGTAGAAGTTTCCCCAGAGGAGGCAGCAGAAGAAGAAAATGACTTTTTTAATTCTTTTACAACTGTGTTGCACAAGCAAAGAAATAAGCCTCAGCAGACTCTTCAGGAAGACCCTCCAACGGTCATTGAACCTTTAGTGGAAGTCACCAAACAGGAGCCACCAAAACCTTTAAGATTCCTTCCTGGGGTCTTGATTGGCTGGGAAAATCAACCTTCTACTCTGGAATTGGCAAATAAACCTCTTCCTGTAGATGACATCCTTCAGAGCCTTTTGGGCACTACTCAAGCATATGAACAGGCTCAGTCGGGGACAGAACAAAACACTCTTAAAGAAATTCCATTTATAAATGAGCAAGCCGACCTGAAAGCAGAGAAGATAGATACAGTGGAAGCAACTGATGGTGAAGCCAAGGAAGTGAAGGTTAAAGGAGATAAGCCTTCAGAGTCGGCTGGTAGTTCAGTAGGAGACGAGGCGTCCGGAATGGGGGCCTCTTCTGTTTCTGCTGGGCCTTTGACAAGCCTTAGTCTCAGAGGTAAACCACCAGATGTTTCTACAGAAGCATTCCTGACAAATTTATCGATACAGTCAAAACAAGAGGAGACTGTGGAGAGTAAAGAGAGAGCGCTAAAAAGACAGCTGCTACAAGATCAAGAGAATAACTTGCAAGATAATTGGACTTCAAATACTAGTTCTCCCTGCAGGTCTAATGTAGGAAAAGGAAACGTAGACGGTAACGTGAGTTGCAGTGAAAACCTTGCTGCTAATACGACACGGGCCCCGCAGTTCATCAACCTGAAAAGGGACCCTAGGCAGGCAGCAGGGCGGAGTCAGCAGGCGTCCGCTCCAGAAAGCAGGGACGGAGATAGCTGCCGGCAAGGAGAGAAGCAGCCCCTGCCCGGCCTATCGCACAGGGAGCAGTTAACCGAACAAAGCAGTGTTGAGGACAAGTTGCCTTCTGTAGAGAGAAACTCATGTATTCAGCAGAGTGATGATTCTGGGGCTGTACAGAACTCGCCATCGGCAGAAAACATACGCACCTCTCCAACGGAACAAGCAAAACCCTTACAGGAGGAGATTCTAATGCAAAATATTGAAACTGTGCAGCCATTTCGAAGAGGATCCGTGGCAGCAGCGTCGCATTTTGAGGCTGGAAACACACGTCGATCTGAACTTCCTGCTAAGAGCGTCAGCTTCCCCTCCAGAAGCGCCAGCCCCAGAGCAAGTGCAAACTGTTCACCCGTAAGGCCACAGCAGCCCAGCCTTCAGCATCTCAAGTGTAGCCCTCCTGGATTTCCATTTCCGGGGCCTCCACATTTCCCCCCACAAAGCATGTTTGCATTCCCGCCACATCTGCCACCCCCATTGCTTCCCCCTCCGGGCTTTGGCTTTGCTCAGAACCCCATGGTTCCCTGGCCACCTGTCGTGCATCTGACAGGCCAACCGCAACGTATGATGGGTCCCCTCTCGCAAGCATCACGGTATCTAGGCCCGCAAAATTTTTACCAGATTAAAGACGTTCGGAGGCCAGAAAGGCGCCATAGTGACCCTTGGGGTAGGCAAGACCAACAGCAACTGGATAGACCGTTTAACAGGGGTAAGGGGGATCGTCAGAGATTTTACAGTGATTCGCACCACCTGAAAAGAGAGCGCCATGAGAAGGGGTGGGAGCAGGAATCCGAAAGGCACAGGCGCAGAGACAGAGCCCAGGACAAGGACAGAGACAGGAAGAGCAGGGAGGAAGGGCACAAGGGTCAGGAGAGGGCACGGCCGCCGCACGGGGAGCGAGGAGTGGACGGAAGAGCGAGCAGAGACAGCAGGGCTGTAGACAGGAAGGCAGACACGCCCAAGGGTGAAGACCAGGAGAAGGACAGAGAGCGGGAGAAGAGTAAGCATAGAGAAGGTGAGAAGGACCGAGACAGGCACCACAGAGACAGGGACCACGGCGACAGAGCCAAAGGCAAAAGGTGAAGCCGGCAGGCTGCCGCAGGGGTACATTGAAATAGCTGTTAAACGTTGTGTCTTTAAACCTTTGTATGATTGCCTGCTAGGGTCGTGCCCCCTTTTGCATTTTTAATATTGGTGGTTTGCAGGACAGTAAATTCTGTGTGTTGGTGCAGAGCGCCCCGGGCCACTGCTCTTCATCCCTTCTTCACGCCAACCACCCCCCCTAGTTCTAGGAATTTAATGTTTTTAAAAGTTTTACATTGCTGTATATTCAAAGATTTGTTTTATTAATATGCAATAAAGGCTTAGAAATTTTAGTTTTATTCCTTAATTGGTAAATATGGTTAATCATGGAATATATTTACTGCCTCTAGTGAATGTCCTTTATATAATGACTAATTTGAGAGTAACGTGTACTCTGTAAGTTTGTTTTAAATTGCACTGTTTTTAAAGAAACTGTAGAGGAGCAACAAAAAGCCAAGCAACTTGGTAATTGGATTATATTAATCATTTAGTCGAGCAGTTTTTGACCAAGAATCAGAAACCCAAGGAGTACATTTATTGCTTTAGTCTGCACTCATTGAAGGCGTTTGTTACCGTACTACAGCTTTGTGGTAGTCCATTGTTTTCCTTTTCCTTTTTGGCTCTTCAGAAACTTGAATACTTAAGCTTGTACATGATCTTGTGTTTTGCTATCCTTTTTACTGTACAATGTAAATATTTTAAGGGATATTTTGATTCTAAATATGATAAAAGAATTTCTCACCTATTTTGTGTGTGTGATTTGAAATTCAGTAGTAAAAGAATTTCTTCTTTGAGGCATTAAATACCTTCAGACATTGTTCTTCTCTTACTCAGCCAAGAGCATATAGGCTAAGATGAGAAGAAAAACGATTTCTTTATCTTAGATCATAGGCTATTGAGATAAATCGTGTAGTTCTAAAGAGGCTAGAATTTGAAACTGCCACTGAAAAACTGTGCAGCTATAACCCACTTTGCAGGTATGTTTCTGAAAACTGGTACACCGTCAAAATTCGGTACACTGACTAATCATTGTAAGACCACAGAAATTTTATTTAAGAGAAACGTATTGTGAATCTTTCTGTAAAACGTGTAATTAACTGTAATTTGTTTGGGGGGTAAATAACTACAGTGTCATATGCTCGTTTTTCTTGAAAGCACAGGGAGGCTGTTGCTAATCCAAACCTAAGTTTATTTACACCCTTAACTACATATACTGTATTGATTGCTATAGTTTAAAGCAGTGGCTACCAAATGAGACTAACACTTGAGACCAAAAGGAGGGAAAGAAAAGCCAGTATTTTAACTTACCTGTATTAATGAAGAAAAATATATATGACTTCACAAAATTAAGAAGATAAAGTTTGTTTTCCTAAAAAGTCTACAGATTAGAGTTAAAAATGGGTTTTGAAACTGATTCAGCCTTGCTGTTTTTACTGGAGAGAAAATGAGTGGAAATTCAAAACCAAACCATTTTGTCTAACTTGCAGCAACTTGAGACCCCCATTTTTTTTTTTGTCATCCATATCCTCTGAAATTTATCATCATATATGTTCTAAAACAGAGGACTTGTATTCAAATAAAGTTTTTTTAAAAAATTGCTCTACTTTTCTTTTGCGAGCTGACTTGTTAGAAAACAAGTCAGTCTGCCAACAAAAAAACCTAAGGTCAGTCAGCTTTTGCACCATTATGAAGAAATTGTTCTCAAGGTTTTACCAAAAAAAGTCCCCAAACCAAAATAAAAATTAGCTTTTTTATTTTCGAATACAGTAATCCCTTGGTATCCTTTGGGGGACTGGTTCCAGGAACTCCCCACCTGTACCAAAACCTGCAGATGCTCAAGTCCCTTATATAAAAGGGCATAGTATTTGCATATAGCCTACACACATCCTCTTGTATGCTTTAAATCATCTCTAGATTACTTGCAATTTTATAAACCTAATACAATGTAAATGAGATGTAAGTAGTTGTAAATGTGATGCAAATGATATGTAAATAGTTGCCGGTGCACAGTCAATTCAAGTTGTGCTTTTTGGAACTTTCTGAAATTCTTTTCTCCTATCTGGTGGTTGAATTCAAGGATGTAGAACCCACAAATACGGAGGGTCACCTGTATGTATGTCAGTAAATCTGCTTTCACTGATCTCTCTGGTTGAGGGTTGATGAGACACCAGATTTCTTTTGCAAGGTACAAGAAGAATGGATTAACCAACTGAAGAAAGCCTTTAAGTCAGTTTTTGATTACCTCTTAGCCAATAGTTTTTTATACATATTGTTGGGAAATGTAAAATTCTTTCTTCCTATCTCGTAGAATCACGGTAGATCCCATACAGCCCTCTGTTAGTAATGACCATCTGGTACTACAAGGCTGGTAAGTGCTGGAACCAGGCTTCCTAACCGCTGGGACTGAAATATTGTGGAGAGTAGGTATGGACATATTGAGTATTTTGAGGCTTTTAACTTGTGAGGAAAGAAAGAGAAAAAGAGAAAAGTTCTCAAATGAGTAGTAGTAGCTCCAAAGCCATTCTCATTCTTTCAGTTTCACCTACCAACCATCCTTACACAAACTAATAGTTATATGAAGGTCATCTTTTAGTTTATCCTGTTTTAAGAAAAGCTTGCTCTTTAAAAACAGTTTGATGTTTTCAAATATTTAGAACCATCTTAAGACAGTTTATACACACCTGTTAAGTAAAATGTACCAGGGTGTCTCAGTACTTACCAAGTCCGCCCCTTGTAAGCCTTTTGTCGGTAAGAAAGCCTGCATGAACACTCCGTATGTCAGACCTCACGTTGAGCACTTTATGTGAACCTCGGTCAGCCTGCAAGGTGACAACTCACCTTAGAGCTGAGGCAACTGGGGCTTAGAAAAGTTGGAAAACTCATCCGAGGTTAGACTGCTGTTGTCAGAGCTGGAATCCTAGCTCAGTTCTACTTTTCTCCAAAGTCTGAATGTGTGGTGGTTGTGCTCTGAGAATGGAGAATGGGAGAGGGACAGAAGCCTGATGATTACACACACCTTTCACAGCCCTTTTTCTCTCACCATCACACCAACCTGTCTGAAATGCCACTGGGCCACCCGTTCCTCAGAGTGAGCAAAAAGACATAACCAAAAGTCTGGGTTCTCCTGTACAGATTTGCAAAGTTTATATTCATGTCAAATCCTAATTCTCCAGTCCTCTTTTATTAGTTTTCTATTGCTGCTGTAACAAATTATTACAAATCTAGTGGCTTGAAATCACACAGATTTGTCTTACGCTTCTGTGGATCAGAGTCTGATGGGGATCTCAGTGTTGTCGGAGGGTGCGTTCCTTTTCTGGAGGCTCTGGGAAGAACCCATTTCTGTGCGTTTTCCATCTTCTGGAGGCCACCCACCTTCCATGCCTCATGGCCCCTTCCTCCATCTTCAGAGTCAGCAACATGGGGCTGAGTCTTTCTCCCGTCTCTGACCCTCCCTTCTGATTTCCTCTTCCACTTCTAAGGACCCTTGTGAGCACGGTGGACCCACAGAGATAATCCAGGATAAACTTTTTTTTTTTTTGCGGTCCGCGGGCCTCTCACTGTTGTGGCCCCTCCTGTTGCGGAGCACAGGCTCCGGACGCGCAGGCTCAGCAGCCATGGCTCATGGGCCCAGCCACTCCGCGGCATGTGGGGTCTTCCCGGACTGGGGCACGAACCCGTGTCTCAACCACTGCGCCACCAGGGAAGCCCAGGATAAACTTATTTTAAGGTCCACTGATTAGCAACCTAAATTCCATCTGTGACCTTAATTCCCCTTTTCCTGTGTAACCTAGCATATTTACAGTTTCCAGGGATTGAGATGTACAACCTTGAGGGTCATTATTTACCATATCTCTTAACTTGCTAATTGTAGCTTAAATTGTACGTGAACCAAATCCTAGTTACAAGTTTTTTGGAGTTATGAAACATCTAAGGCCATAGTAAATGTTTAAAAGTTAAGAAACATAATAGCAACAATAGGAAAGTGGAGTGACAAGCCACTTGGATATTATTAACGTGTTTATGTATGTGCGATGACATAAAACTACTTGTCAGCTGGTGAGTTTGCATACAGCTGTTCTCAGTTTTTTTTAATAGCGGCTGTGTATAAATCAAGTTTAAGTGCATTGTGAGAGCTTGCTGGTGAACAGGATCTTATTAAAGCAAATAGTTTAAACGTTTGAACATACCGGTTGCATTATTCCCATCTCCTCAGATCCCTGTAAAACAATGGTCAGGTTGCCACTTAGTAATGACCACAAAAGGCAGTTCACATAGTCAACACTTGACTTTTGTCTCCCAAGGCAAATCACAAATAAAATTGGTTACTGCTCTTATGAAGGTGCCAAACACCCCGATTCTTTGGCTTCTGTTTCATAAAGAATTTTAATTCATGTATAGAGCAAGAGAGTACATGAATGGGTGAGCTGAAACACAAATATTAGGTCAATAGCTAGAAGTGTCTTAAAAAAATGAGTTCACTGTTTTATAGGTAAATATTTCTATCTCTTGGCTAAGGTATTTCAGCTTACTTTAAAAAATGTTCTCATGTTTACATTCAACACTTTGTTTCAGAAGCATCATGACGTTGTAGTAAAATGATCTGAAAGGTCCTTAGCAATTTTTATTTTGTGATGGAAAAGCATATCACATAGGAAATCTTCAACGCCATCATCACTAGGGTAGCAAAAACAAATAATGTTGATAACTTACCACATGAAATTTTGGATTTTAAGGCGAAAAAATATTTTAACCAAGTCATTCTGACTTACAGGAGAATCTCTAGCGAAAAAATATTTTAACCAAGTCATTCTGACTTACAGGAGAATCTCTAGGTAGCAGTGTTCACTTCTTCTTTTGTGCCTATTCTTCAGGCATTTGCTGGGTTCTTAGAATTAAGTGGTGAGCAATACCCTAACCCTCCAACCTCTTGGAGCTTGCAGTGTGGTGTAGAAAGGCCAGTGGTCACATCTGAATGTAAGACTACAGCTGTGAGAAGCAGCTTTAAAGCAACAATTCTCAAACTTACTGGTTTCAAGACCCCTTTTACACTGTTAACAGTTAATGAGACCTCTAAAGAGCTTTTGTTTTTTTGGATTGTGTCTATCCTTATTTAGCGTATTAGAAATTACAATTTTTTTAATTGTAAAAATACTTGTTTGACAGTAATCCCATTATATGGTAATAACATTTTATGTAAAATAACTTCCAAGCTAAGTCAGTTTAGTTAAGAGACAGGTCTTTTTCATGTATGTACGTCTCCAGTGTGTCTGACTTAAGACACAGCTGGATTCTCTTATCTGCTTCTGCATTTAATGTTTGGCAATATGTCATTTTGTTTGAAATACATGAAGATCTGGCTTCACACAGAATTGTCGTTGGGAAAGGAAGAATCTGGATCCCCTGAAAATATCTAGGGGCCCTCCGGTCCTTCGACTCTACTTTGGGAAGTGCTGCTTTAAAGAAAGGCACGCTGTATTATGAGAAGATGTGGCCAAATGTGATGGGTGTGTGGTATAGGCAAAGTTTCCTTGCAGCTTTTGTAGCCTTCCTAAAACAGCTTTCTTGCCTTTTTGCATAAAATGTGTATCTTTGAAAGTCAACTATCAAAAGGAATTTTTTTAGAACATTATGATCTCAACTCCAAAGTTAAATGGAATGGTATGGACCAAAGCAAATTTAGGTCACAGTTTTTCAGCATAGTTTGGATGGAGTTGTCTTGTGTAGTTTCTGTTAAAAAACAAAACCTTTGAATTGATGCATAGACATTCTGCAGTTCTACCTTACATTATATTTTGCTCACACACTTTCTAATGTTGATAGGAATCGTATGTCTGGGGACACTTTGTGTCCCATCAAATAATGCCAAAGTTCCTAACTTCGGTTTTGGGGCTTTGCAAGACTGTTTGTAGCTTTCTGATTGCAATGGAGTGGCAAAAATAACAAGTCAAAAAAAAAAAAAATCTGTAAAGTTCTGCAATGATAAACTGTTCATCTAGCTGTTTTGTATAGACTGGAATCTGTACAGGCAGATTTTGATTATTAATAGCATCGGCAAGTTAAACTGTGCATCAATCCTATGTGTAAAGTCTTTTCTCCATTTAATAGATAATTATAGATTTTTCCTTTTCAACTTTACATGCTCCTATTACCAAGATTGTTTTCCTCCACACGGTCCTGTTCTACCTGTTAGAGCTTTATGTCGGTCATGTGTTATCAGTTGCTTTCCTGGTGGCAAAATTGTCATAAATACCAAACTCTGAAAATGTTAAGTAACAACAGCAGCAATGACTGTCTCCCAGTCTGAACGGTGGGAGGGTGAAAATGCTCTTCACAGTTACACCAGTAACTGGTGTTTGGGCAAAATGTACTTTCTCAAGTTATGCTTTTAATGGCACAGATATTATCAGGAAAATAATTTTCAATAACATTATTCAGAACCTGTTTTATGCTCAGTTTGGAGACCTGTAGCCTTGAATGGTTAAATATAAATGCAGTTTAATTTTAAAATTTGATCAGTTATATAAGTACATGGCTTAAAAAGTCAAGAAATTCTACAACATTTATAAACAAAACCCAACAGTGTCTGCACTGCTCTCTGGAGATAACCACATCCAATTCTTTTAGACATTTCTTAGGATATTTGTGAGTGACATGTATATGCTATCTTTTTAAGTTAAAAAAAACTATAATATCTATTGATAACTTACTGTGGAAGACAAGGATTTAACTTTCACCAGCTAACTCTTCTTTCCCCCATCTCTGCCTCCCCACATTCATTCAATGATTTTTGGTTTAAGTCTGTATTCAGATTTCACATTATTTCAATCATATAACTATTCATAGCTGAGCCATGTAATAGGCTATGATATTTCCTTTGTTAATAATTTTAATTTTTCCTTTGGTTAATACTTTTGCCTTTTTCTTATTTTTCTTTGTATGTATCACTAATTCATTTTCACCTAAATTTTATTTAAAAAACAGTTCACAGATGAATAAACACTAAATGAACTAATGGAGTGAAAACTCAGGACTCAGATAAATTGGATGTAGGAAAAATGACCAAAATCTTTTCTCCAGCTATATTTTATAAGCTTATAAAAAAAAAGAAGTGTTAACATTTAGACTATTTCAGGAAATAGTAAACAGTTGATTTCCAGTAAACAATATGCCAAAGAAATAACTATCAACTATATTTACATATATATTTTATATATTTAAATTGCTAGTTTGTTAGCCTAATCTTGTTCATCACCATTATAAACATTGTATCCTTCTGATTTAATTAACTCAATTTCTTTTGAATCTTGAAAAAATACATCTTTAATTTTGCCAACAAAACTTCTTTTAAAAATCTCTTGAGTAACAATATTTACCTTTCGGCCATATTCAAAGCCCCCCAGATAACAAATACCATCATAGTTGAGAGCAACAAACTTTTTGTGTGGATTAGTATCCTCAGAGAGAATTAGGTTGCCATCTAGGTAGGCCTTAATAAGAGTCTGATTTTGAATTATAATTAAATGGTGCCACTTATTGCAACAGAATGTACCATTGCTATAAATCATAGGTACAGAGATGCTTTCTCCTAAGTTAACTGCTATTTTCAGGGTCTGATTATGGAGACCAATTGCCAGAAAATCATTGTCTTCATTTTGAGCTTTTCCTACCCATACAATTAAACCTTCGGTTTCAGTAGTACTGAAATTTAAGGATATAGTAGTGAACTGAAGATTTCTCATTCTGTAATCTGGATCAGTGTATTTAATGTAAGAATTACCCATAAATTTTGCAGTTGAAAATGAAGTGTTGTTTTCACAGTACCTTCCCACCCAACCCAAAGTACACAAACAACTGTAAGAAAATGATTGGTCAGGTAAACATAGAGATTGGTGGAGGCAAAGGTTATTCAAACAGTACACAGACTGGTCACATGTATTTCCTGCCCAATGTGGTAAGCAGCTGCAAGAAAAAGTTGTGCCATTTACTATACATTCACCCCTGTTTTTGCACACGTTGTACCCACAGGCTGTCCCATCACAGTCACCTACATTTGAACCATCTTTTGCTCCTAATTCGGTTAATTGTAACTCTTGATTATTTATAATAACTTCTCGGACACAACCTTGAAAACCTACAGGTTCTTTCCCTGTTGCCATGGGATTTACAAGGTTTAAGGATGATACTCCTCCAATATAGAAGTCGGTATTTGTGTCCAGGGAGCTCATTTTAACGTTGGCTTTTTCTGTTACATTTATCCCATCCAAAGTCAGGTAGCTTTCTGCACCATCTCTTCCTGCTTTAATCACATGCCAAGTATTTCTATTAATAGTTACTTTTTGGAGAGTTTCTAGAACGATAGTTCTGTCACCAAGATTGTAGCGGAGTTGAACAGAACCGTTTACTAAAGAGATACATAAAAAATCACCTGTGGAGAAAGAAAAGCAACAGTAAAATGTCATTTCATTAAAAACTTGCCCCTTTTTGGAGAAGAAAGATTACAAATCTTGATCACAGTTATGTTAGAGAGTTTTGTGTCCATTTACAGATCAAAATATATCTATACATTCATACACATATCCTGTATTCTTTTGCTCTGGAGTTGGCCACATATGTTTTCCCTGGTTGTAAATATTTCACACTGAATGAATGTATTGTGGTACCAAGTTAAAGTGAGGTTTTTCTTTAACGGTTTAAGTTAAGGATGAATGTGTAAAAATTAAGTTGGATGTTTGACTCTGAGCCACTGATGCTGTTTTTGACAGACGTTGTTGGTGGGGGGAAGATAAGAGAAGTGTTGACTGGAAAAAATGCACAACCTACAAGTTGAGAATTATGTTTTACTTGGCAGACTTTCTAAGGACTTCAAGCCCGGGAGACAGGACTCTCAAATCACTCTGAGGGACTGCTCTGAAGAGGCGGGGCGGGGCCGGGGTGCGGGGAGACGGATGACAACAGGAAATAATCAACAAAGACCAGGTGGTCAGAATATCAAAAGATTACTGTTAATTAAAGAAAACCAGACATCTCAAGCTAAGGAATTTAGTGCTTTTCTATGTGTGGGAAAATGCAAGAGTCTGGCTCACTGACATCATTCCTTTGACATGCACCTCAGCTACCTGGGGCCAGTGCCCTGTGCTTTTTCATCCTGAGTCTCCTCAGGGTGCACCGTCGGGTGTGGCTGCAGCAGCTGATTGCTTGATGCGGGGCATCCTGTTTCCATCCTGCGTTCCCCCAGGGCTCACCTGGGGAGGCTGCAATGTGGTGGCTTGATGGCTGCAACATCCTTTGTTTACTGATAGAGCAGCGACATTTCTCCTTCACAGAAGTAAGAGCGATTTAGTGGTGGTGCTATGAAAATCTCATATGGTGTGCTTTCCAAAGTTTCAGCCATGCGCTTGGCAGCAAGCTCTATCTACAAGTACGCAAATCTCTATGAGCTCTCTGCTTGGGTGTTTTAAAGGCACCTCAAGCTCCAAAGTTTCTCTCAGTTTGTGAACTTCCTTCCATACACCTGGTCTCCTTCAGTCTTTCCAAACTCAGTTAAGTCACTCCATCCATCCAGTGATCAGATACAACATTTAAGTGTGATCCTGGGTCTCTGATCAAACAGATTTTCTAGCATTTTGGTTCGTTGTAAACACCTTCATTCTGCCCACTTCTCTCCTGCCACCTTAGTTAAATTTACTGTCATCTCCAGCTTGATCTATTGGGAGAGCCGCTCCACCCTTCTTGCTTTCCAGTTGACTTTCTAATCTACACTGAAGCTCAAATGATCTTTGCAAATGAAAGTCTGATCATTATGCTATCCTTTAATGGCATTCCCTGTTGGGATAAGAACCTAGATTCTTTAAGGTATAGAGACTCCCTCTCCAGCAGCCTTACTGGGAGTGCTCTCCCCTCTCCTCCAGCAGCACTGACCTTGTTAGGGTTTACCCTTTTCTTACAGAACATTTGCGTGTGTTGTTTTCTTGGAAAACTTCCCCGTCCCGCTCCACCTATTCTAGGTAACTCCTGCCCATCTTTCAGGTCTCGGATCAAATGCCACTTCCTCAGAGAAGTCTTCTTTGATTCCACTGTTGCTTTAATAGCACTAGTTTTCTCTCCTTCACGATATTTATCTCATTTTATAACTCTATAGTCATGTCTTTACAAATCTGAACAAATAGGATCCAGCATGCGTATGAAAGTTTCAGTGAGGCATTCAGAGGAAAAGCAAATGCAACTCTCCATGCCTGGGAAAAGAATGTAGCCCTACAAGGTGAGATTCCTTCCAGAGGGCAGCAAAGTGTTTAACATAGCAAAACATGTAGAAATGTTCCTTGAGACTGTATTTTCCCTTCCCCCTAACATTTCACAACCAATAAAACTTTCCCTTTTCTTGTCCAGGGAGATTTCTTGACAAGTGGTACTCTCCTCCTACATGCATGGTCCACACTGTCTCACCTCCTTCCAGCACCCAATGTCTGTTATTTTTCCTCCCCTTTGTGGTCCACACCAGGCTATTCAAGGATGGTTGGGAGACCTAGCAGCTCTAAAGTCACGCACCTCTCATTTCCACCTGTATGAGCCCATGCAAAATACGGTTGTCTTGTTTTTAATCATTTTCCTCATAGAGAATTTCTAGTGAATATAATCTACGTCATTGCATCCGTGATTATTTGACTAACAGCTGCCTTATCCACCAACTTGTAAGTTTCTTGAGAATAGGATCTGTGCCGCTTTGGCTCAACATTTTATCCCCTGCACCGTGCACAGTGTCTGGCACAGAAGATGCTCATAACTAATTGTTCAATTAGGAAATTCCTTTTGTATACTTGTGGGGTGAGATGACTCAGTATTTCTCAACAACTAGTTTTAGGCCGAAAGCAAAACAAAACAAAAACAAAAACATCTTTTCCCTGTAATATACATAAGTTTAAAATTTTTCCCGACAAAAGGAAGAAATTCAGTTTATTCATGGATTTTCTAACATAAACACCATTTTAAGCCTAAAGAAAGAGAGAAGCTGCATTATGAGATTTTAGGTTATATGTGAAAAAATTAAATACAGATTGAATCATCTACATTTTTATACCACAGAACCTAGAACAATGAAATATAATTGATATTAAGTTTTAAAATTTATAACACTCCGAATATACTTCATGGCCTGCAAATGGGCACAAAGCTCTTTCACAGGATCATGGAAGAAGTTTCTCCTGCTACTTGTAGCCTGTTCTACAGTCAATAATCCTCAATAAGGAGCTACGTTGGAATAAAAAATACCTAAAAAATGATTAGGAAAGCTGAAGCTGTGATCTGTAATATTACTGGCCAAGTTGACAACTAGAAGAAAGATCAAGGAGAATAGCTTCAGCCAGGGAAGGTTAATCTTGACGTGACTTTGCTTGTATGCTCTTGTCTTACTTCTCGTTTATTGTTCAGTTGTTTGAATATGCTTTAACTTTACATTGTGGGTGACGAGGCTATTTCAATACACATTTATCTGTGAGGATTGTAACCACATCAGGATGAATTCAGGCTATCTGTGATTAATTGGTGCTTAACATAAAATTGATTTTGTATCAAAAGAGCTCACTTTAAGGTATTAAATATTTAGCAGAAACAGATAAACAAGTGCCGAGGTTTATCTCTTTAAAATTTCTTTCCATAATCAGAGATCTAAAATCAACTAGGATAATTTTTAAGTTATGTTGTTTTAAATTTTGCACTATTTGAAATTATTCAAATTAATAAGCTCTAAAGAGAAACAGAAACCTTGTTAATGGAGAATTTGTTTTTCTACATATGAAAACCTAACTGGCTGCTGATACCTAAATTTGTGGGTTTTGACGTTGTGTATTAAATGTTTGGGCATTTTTACCAATAGCTCCTCTCAGCAGAGGATCAGCTAGAAGGCTTGGTTAATGTTTATATCAGACATAGCTCTTAGAGAAGGTCAAAGTACGGGGCAGTCACCTGTATTTTATGCAACCTTAAATGAATGAAACATACTTTACCACCTGATTATTAATAAATCAGTTTATGCCTTTCATCTGATAATTACCTTCAGGTTAATCCGAGCCTGAGAATGTAGAGTATAGATTTAATATTTTAAAGTTTTCATGAGTTCCTTACATAAGTGTCAAATGCAGCACCAGTTATGACATGAAACTAATCTATTTTCATCTTTGTTAATAGCGTCTAAGGGCATAAAAAAGGAAAATCTTGACGGTTATGAACTGAAATACAAAGCTATTTAGATGTAAGAAAGTGTGCTCCCTCTGTCCTATGTGTGTTAATGTAAATGAGCTTTTTATTTTATACACATAAATATAACTATCCAGTGTACCGATTATAAAATGATAGCACAACGTTCTTGGCCAGTCACAGTCCTGACTATCTCTTGATTTTCTGCCCTTATCATACAAAGGTTAACCTTGAGTTTTTATGAGCAATACAACTTAATATGATTGTCTTTTAATGTCTCTTGATTTAAAAATAGAAATTTTCTGTTTGTACATGATTCTCCCATTTGGCATTTTCACGGGGAGATTTAAATCAATCATACATTTAAAACCAAATATCAAATCTCAGGAGAACAAACCTCTTCTAAGAGATTTATCTTTTTCCTTTGAGATTATCATCTTTTCTCCTTGAAATTATTTTGAAAGTATTTTACCAGTGCCTTGAGATGGAACCACTTTTGTCTAATTCTCTGAGAGTCTCATTATTTAGCAGCACAATGAGACACCTTTAAAAGAACTCCTTATACTAGATTGTGAAAATCAGAGCATCATTTTTGTTCACTGTTGAAACAAAATAAACTGATTTATTTATCATTACCAAAATTTCATTTTCTGAGAAACAAGTTGAAAGAAAAGCCAAATGTAAACATTTAAAAATATTTGGCAGTAGAAATGTAACTAGGCAAATGTCTTTGTCAAAGTTCTGGAGAAAGATATTATGAAGATGGAAATCAAGAGTTAGCAATAAAAAATCAAAATTTCAAACTGAAACATAATAAAATATTTTTATTTCATATTATGATAATTTATGCAATTTTCATAATTAAAAAAACATTTTTATAAACTTATTTTGGAACATGGGTCCCAGGTTTACTATTTAAATGACTGAATAACTTAAAGGAATTTTTCTGAGTTATAAATGTGGATGGATTTACTGGGAATATATCAGTCATGACTTCCTTTCCTTTATCTTTTATATGCATATTTTGTCCATTTTGACATAGGACTATTATGCATAGCTTCAACCTCTTTTTTTGATGGGATTGTTATAAAGTTGAGCATATGCTATATTTGGACTTTGCTAACTGTAATTCTAACAAAGCTCTTGCTATTTTGCTAACATTCATATTTAGGAGTCAATTCAAAGCATACATTTGCAGGGACAATAGAACAAAAAGATCAAATGTTTACATATTTTATAGACTAAGTGACTTAAAAAAATACTCTATGACACATCACTTAAGAGCCTATTAGGAATTCATTAGAATTTTTTTTTTCCCCAGCAAAGATCTTGCCAACTTTACCTGACTCTGCTTTTAAGCGTTGGGCAACGTAGAATAGGATGCCATCTGCAGTAAGAGGCTGGAACTGCAGTTGAATATGTGTCTTTTTTCGAACAGGAAAGGAAGCAAAAGACATCCAGGATAATTCGTGGCTTTTGAAAGATGGATCACTTATAGACAAAGCTTAAAAAACAAAACAAAACAGAGACCTGAATTTCAAAAGTGTGTTGCTCATAAATACAATAAATTCACATAGTTTTGTCATTTAAGAACTTACCTTCCAAGAGCTGCTCCCAACTGAACACGTTGAACCTTGGTAACTCTGTTCTAATCCCACTAACTAGAGGCCAGTTAAAAAAACCTTCTGTGCTCCTTTTGTTTGGTACTGTATGACACAAATCCTCTGCTCCAGGTTGCGTTATAGAAAGACTTCAGATGCATAGATTCTGAGAATATCTTATTCGTATCTCAAAAATGTGAGATTCTAGGGAATGTCTTCCTTTCATTAAAAAAGATTCAAATAGGGGAAGATAGAAGGCATCACTATATGAATTATTCTTCAGTTTCTATATATCTGATTAAAGTATAAAGTGTAATCAAGTCAAGAGATATTTTAAGTGATTATATATATATTAATTTTTTCTTTATTAATTTTGGGGGCTGCGTCTGGTCTTAGTCGCAGCATGCGGGGTCTTTGTTGAGGCCTGTGGGCTTCTCTAGTTGTGGTGCGCGGACTCCTGGGCATGGGGGGTCCAGAGTGCATGGACTCTGTAGTTTGCGGCATGCGAGCTCTCGTTGAGGTGCGTGAGCTCAGTAGTTGTGGCGTGTGGGCTTAGTTGCCCTGCAGCATGTGAGATCTTAGTTCCCTGACCAGGGATCAAACCCGAGTCTCCTGAATTGGAAGGTGGGTTCTTTACCACTGGACCACCAGGGAAGTCCCTAAGTGATTATATAAATCGAAATAAATGTCAGTTTACTTGGCATTAATTTAGGACCATACCTCTGCAGAAGGTGCTAACTCTTGGGTTTTACTTCAGGTTAAGCATGAGAAAATTCATTTCAATATGAATTGAAGTAGAATCATTTATACAGGTTTATAGTCCCTCAGATATTACTTGATGCTTCTGTGTATAACTGACCAGATGGGAATTATTAGACGAAGAAGGAAAGTTCTGAACACTAGGCAGTTTTTATCTCTTTACGGAGTCTATATTCCTTCTTTCTTTCTCATTTTATAATGTGACAGTGTTTCTTGTGTGTGTGCTGGTTCACCACTTACCTTGAGCCATTAATCTAGTTATTTTGCCTTTTCTCCCTCTGGGTCAGGCCTGTACTAACTGTTGTCTTTCACTTTTAGGCTGACAGGTATCTGGTAAGTGTTTACCCCAGAGGCATTCGCTGATTTTTAAGCGACTACATCATTCATTTTGACTTATTGCAATTAAGAATGGCAGAGGTTAGAATCACCCGGGGTAGTTGCTAAGGATGCAAAGTCCTGTACCTCATTGCTAGAGCATCTGAATTATTAAAACTGAGATGTGGTCTAGGAAGCAGACACATGTTAATAAACATCCAGGTATTTCTGACTTAGGTGTCACTTGAACCATATTTTCATCAACACTGAATTAAAGTTTATATTAAGAATACAGAGAAGGTTTTAAAAGTGTGTCCTTTTGAAATTTTTTTTTAAGTATTACTAAAGCAAGACCTATTTATTATAAGTCACTTAAATAATACGGAAGAGTGTAAAGTAAAAAGATGAAATGTCATTCTTCTTTCTCTTCTCTTAATTCCCAGGAACCACTATGAACAGTTTATTGAATATTATATAGCCAGGCCTTGTTTTTCAGTGCACATACAATTAATGTGTGTGTATATCTAGTACCCGATTTATTTCACATAAATGAAACCATATTATATATAAACTATACATAATATACTTGCCTTTTTTACTCAATAATCTGTCTTCACGAAACTTCGACTTTAGCGTGTTTTGCCTATTGGTTCTTTTAAATACTTGCACAGTGTTTTAAAAAATAGACTTGGTTAAAAATAGTCCATCGTTTACCTTAGTGTTCATTCTTAGTGTACATTCTGTGGGTTTTGACAAATGTAGTGACGTGTATCTACCATTATAGTATCGTAAAGAATAGTTTTACTGTCCTAAACATCTACTGTGCTTCATTTATGTACCCTTCCCTTCTCCCCTCCCTCTGGTAACCACTGATACTTTTATTGTCCTCATAGTTTTGCTTTTTCCAGCATGCCATAGAGTTGGAATCATACAGCCTGTAGCCTTTTCAGATTGGCTCTTTTCAATTAGTAATAGGTATTTAAGGCTCCTCCATGTCTTCATGGCTTGATAGCTCATTTCTTTTCAGCGATGAATAATATACCATTGTCTGTAAGAACAACGGCGTATTTATACATTCACTGACTTAAGGACATCCTGATTGCTTCCAAGTTTCAGCAATTATGAATAAAGCTGCTATAAACAACGGTGCACAGGTTTTTTTGTGTGGAGATAAGTTTTTAACTCATGTGGTTAAATACCAAGGAGTGTCATTGCTGGATCATTGGTAAGAGTATGTTTAGTTTTGTAAAAATCGCCCACTGTCTTCCAAAGTAACTGTATCATTTTGCATTCCTGCCAGCAGTGCATGAGCATCCCGGTTGCTCTACACCACTTCTGGCATTTGGTGTCGTCAGCGTTTTTGATGTTTGCTGTTTTAGTAGGCGTGGTATCTCACAGTTGCTTTAATTTGCAGTTCCTTAATGACATATGATGCGGATCATTTTGCTTATGCTTATTTTCCATCTGTGTATCTTCTTTAGTGAGGTGTATGTTCAGATCCTTTGCCCACTTTTAAATTGGGTTTTTCATTTTCTTGTTGGTGAGTTTTACAAGTTCTTTGCCTATTTTGGATAACAGTCCTCTCTCAGACATGTTTTTGCAAATATTTTCTCCCAGTCTGTGGCTTGTCTTCTCATTATTTTGAAAGTCCTTTGCAAAGCAGAAGTTGTTAATTTTAATGAAGTCCAACTTAATTCTTTCTCTCATGGGTCCTGCCTGTGGTGTTGCATCTAAAGTCATCACCAAACTCAAGGTTATTTAGATTTTTCTCCTATCTTCTAGGAGTTCTATAGTTTTGTATTTTACATTTAGGTATACGATCCATTTTGAGTTAATTTTTGAGAAGAGGATAATGTCTGTGTCTAGACTTTTTATTTTTTGCATATGCATATCTAGCTTTTTCAACACCACTTGTTTGAAAGACTGTCTTTTCTCCATTGTACTGCTTTTGCTCTTTTGTCAAAGATTAACTGACTGTATTTGTGTGGGCATGATATTTTATAGAATGGATATAGGATAATTTCCTTAGCAGTTCCCTCACTGAAGGACATCTCAGCCATTTCTTCTGGTTTCCCATTCTATCTCTCTGGCTGCATGTGCCTCTGTCCTCTAAATTTTATAATTCCTCAGTGCTTTCCCAGCTTCCTCCCTCTTTTTTTCTTTCTCTTGGTGATCTCTCATCTAGTTCCATGTGCTCAAAAATCATATCACAACTCCTTTAAAATTTATATCTGTCTAAACATTTTCTCTGAGCTCAATCTCATATAGCCATCTTTCTCATTGATAACTTGTCCTGGGTATCTCAGTCATATCAAGTTTAACACGTTTGAAATTGTACTGCTCGAAAATATTCCTCCCCCAGACTTCCTCAGATCAGTAAATGGATCCCTTATCCATTCACGGCTCTGTACAGAAAACTGGTAGTCATCCTAATTGCACTCTCTCCAACGTTTCCTCTGCCTTTGCCAGGGTAATGCTTCAGCAGGTCTTGCAGATCCTGTCTGGATGATATATTTATGTCTGTCTACAGCTTTCCATTTCCATTGCCACTATCCAGATTGAGGTCACTATCACCTCTTGATTAGACCATTGCAATACACTCCTAACTGACCTTTCACTTCTCTTAAGCCCCTCTAATTCATTTCACATGGTTGCCAGAGGAATCTTTTAAAAACATGAATTCGGGCTTCCCTGGTGGCGCAGTGGTCGAGAGTCCGCCTGCCGATGCAGGGGACACGGGTTCATGCCCCGGTCCGGGAAGATCCCACATGCCGCGGAGTGGCTGGACCCGTGAGCCACGGCCGCTGAGCCTGTGCTCCGCAACGGGAGAGGCCACAACAGTGAGAGGCCCGCGTACCGCAAAACAAACAAACAAACAAACAAAAAAACAAAAAACATGAATTCATTTCCCTGTTTATAATCTTTAGAGATTTTACTTAGAATAACATGCGGATTCTTTACCATGGCCTCTGAGGCTTTGTATGATTTGGTTTCCTGTTAAATCCCCGACATCATCCCCATCTTCAGGTCCCCCAGGTATCGTTATGCAGATGTTACACTGTACAACTCCATGGGGTGCCATTCAGATTTCAGTCTATGTGAAAAGTGCTCCCTGGAGATGTTCAGTGAACAGCCTGCATGGTGGCCCTGTCTGTCCACTTTCCTCCTTGTTCGTTAAAATCCATATACGCTGGCCTCCTTTTACTTCTGGATATATCGTAATTTATCTCCGGTTAACTTTAACCACTCTCATATTGATAGACACTTGGGTTGCTTAAAATTATTTTGTTATTGCTAATGCTTCTGTAGTGAACATACTTGGTTATACCTCCCTGTAAACATGTAAGAACGTTTCTCGTGTGTAAATATGTGAGAAATAGAATCTCTGTGTCATAGTCCAAGTGCATTTTTAGAGTTAGTAGATGCTACGAAAGTCCCCTCCAAAGTTGTCTGCACCAATCTATACTCCAGTCTGCAGTGGGTGACAGAGTATGCATATCCATATCCCCACCCACACTTGAAATTATTCACATTTTTAACTTGGGGCAATCATACAGGATTTAATATTTAATTAGCAATTTGCTGATTACAAGTGAAGTTGAGCTTCTTGTTTGAGTATCACACATTTGGTTTTTCTGTGACTTTTCTGTTCATGTCTTTTGCATATTTTTCTATTGGATGTGAAGTTTTAAAATTTTATACTGTATACCAGTCCTTTCTTATATATTTTGCAAGCATAATCTCATTCATTTTTCTTTGGACTTTGCTTATGGTTTGTTTTGTTATTCAAAAGTTTTATTTTTTATTCACCAAACTACTTGGTTTTTTAAATTATGTTTTTTGCTTGTCGTGTCTTGTTTTAGAAAGCCTTACTCATCCCACAGTTACAGTCTCCTTTATTTTATTTTATTTTATTTTTTGCGGTACGCGGGCCTCTCACTGTTGTGGCCTCTCCCGTTGCGGAGCACAGGCTCCGGACACGCAGGTTCTGCGGCCATGGCTCACGGGCTGAGCCGCTCCGCGGCATGTGGGATCCTCCCGGACCGGGGCACAAACCCGTGTCCCCTGCATCGGCAGGCGGACTCTCAACCACTGCGCTACCAGGGAAGCCCTACCAATTATTTTTAATACTGCCTAATTTTTCATCCACACTTTCTTCCAATTAAATAGTTGTTTTTTATTTCCATTTGTGATCCACCATTACTAGGTATGCGAACTTGGGCAACTTACTTAACCCTCTGTGATTCGGTTTTTCTGTCTCTCAAACGGAGAAAATCTGAGTACTTCATAGGATTGTCGTGAAGGTTAAATGAGTTAATATATTTAAGGAACTGTGCCCAGCACATAGTAAATATTATGTAAGTAATGACTATTATTATTGTTGTTTTCTTAAAATTTACATTTAAAAATTAACATTATATTCTTAAATTTAATTTCTCCTTCCACCAACTTAGAACATATATATTGGCTCCCTTCTGTGTAAGCTACGCTTGCATTTTCCTTCATCTGTCCTTCCGATTTATGGAAATTAAATTAAATTAAACCTTAGGAGGTTTCTCCTGAAACTGTTGTTGATACTGGGTCAGCGCCAGAACCAGGAATTCTCTGTGCACATGTGAGCTCGTGATAAGACAACTGACCGCCCCACCCGCCCTTCTCCAAAAAAGTGACGAGTAAGAAACTATATGTAAAGGTCACTGAACTAAAAATCAAAAGAAATAGATTTTATTAGTAGCTCTGGCATTGTATGTCTTGAAAAGGTACTTAATACAGACTTATTTCTTTTTTTATATAATGCAGAAGACTTGCTTGACTCTAATAGCTTATTATTTAATTAAGTATTCAATCATATTTAGAAAGTACTGGGAGAAGTAAATTTTCTAATAATGGCACACATTCAAAATATTGGTGTGAGATATTTAAAAAGAGGTATGTTTTTATTTACCAGGCTTCAAGGAGGGAGTAGAACAGGAAAAATACCTAAGTTCTCTATGACTCAACTGTTTCTTTTACGGATTAAAAGAGAGCGAAGGGGAAAATTGACAGGGCCATACCAGCTGCTGAGTCATTGAGTAGTTTCCAGTTATTTCTTGTATGCCTACTAACTCCTGAAAATCATCAGTTTATGGTGAAGGTATTCCACATGTATTTTGAACCATAAATGTAATACTTCCTGATTTCCATCTTCTAGACTTGCTAACCACTGACAACCCTCCTTATCCCACCATAGGCAAATGTTTGTGCTAAGACTTCCACTAGGTTCCCAGAAGTAGACTTGAAGGATTTTGGCTGACTGTCAGAGGTGTTAGCAGTAAAACAAACAAACAAAAATTCCTGGTGCTTTCATCTTTGTGGGTAGAGATATTGAGCAAAGTAAATAAATATGTAATATGCTAGATGTTGATACACCCTAGAAAGAAAAATTAGGGGATGTGCATGTAGGCTCAAGGAAAGTGATATTAGAATAAAAGCCTCAAGGAGAGGCCTATGAGGATCACTGGGGAGGGAGGGAATAACAAGGGCAAGGCCCCGTGGAGGGCTCTTGCCATGATCAAGGAACAGGAAGGAGTCGGTGTGACCGAAGGGCAATAAAGAAGAGGAGAGTTTTAAGGGAGAAGGTCAGAGGGGTTATGGGGACCAGATCACATTGTAAAGAACTGTGAAGTATCTGAGATTTTATCCGCTGGCAGGCTAATAAGTTAGTGTGCCAAATTTTCATGGATGATAGCAGAAAACACGAAACTCCCGGGTCAGAAACAAAGGACAATTTATTGCTTACAGTATTAGCAATAGCCAGAGTGTCAGAAATTTTGTTTACTTAGAGAGGAAATCTGAGGTCAGAGACACACATTTTTTATAACGGGCAGTGAGCACGCTGTGTCGCTCTGAAGGAAGGCAGTATCTCTATCTTCCAAGGATGTTTTTTACATAAACATACTGGAAAAGATAATCCGAAACAAAAGCAGCAGTGCCTGTGCTCAAGAATTGTGCAGAAACCTGAGAGATCCATAGGAAATTGTCTACACGTGGATGGCCGTAAAGTCCATCATAAAGACTTTGGCTTAGACAGAATGAAATTGGAAATCACTGGCGAGTTTTGAACAGAGGAGTGCCACGACTTAAGTTTAACCATATCACTTTGGTTGCTGCACTGAAAGTGACAAAAGCAAGGGTGAAAATAGGGGTCTCCCTGTCAAAGAAGTGATTACAATTAATACTGGTATGAGATGATGGTGGCTTGGATCAGAGAAGGAGAGTGGAAGTAGTGAGAAGTGGTTAGATTTCAAATCTCTTTTAAGGTTAGAGTTGACAAGATTTGCTGAAAGATTACACGTGGGAAGAAAGAAGAAGAGGAATCAAGGATAACTGCAAGCTTTTTACCCTGAGAAACTGGAAGGATGATGTTGCCGTTAACCAAAATGATGGGGACTGTGGGAGGAGCAAATCATTTGGAGAAGATGTAGAGCTCAGGACAGCTGAGATGACTTTTAAACTTTCAAGGCGGTAGTCGACTAGGCTGAGATATGATCTGGAATTCAGTAATTAACAGTGGTTAATGAGTCAAGTGACAGAAATCAGTAAGAAATATAGAAGATTTAAACAGCACAATCAACTAGTTTGATATAATGAATGGGAAGAACACAGCACTTCCCAATGCACATTCTTGTAAAAAAAAACATGTGAAACGCTTACAACTATTTACTATATCCTGGGCCATAAGACAAGTCTCAATAAATATCCAAGGAATGATATTACATCCACATGTATAGATTTGTACAAAGCTATGATTCAGAGGAAAAACAAGCTAACCCTGTCAGTAGCAGGTAGCACTAGGCCTTATGATGATTAGTTTAATCTTCACCTCTGAGGCTTTTGTTTTTGTTTTTTTTTTTTAGTGTATACCACATTTGCTGTGTCTGAGCTTATTTTTGAGGTGTTTAAAAGATCATTTTGTCCAATAGAAACAAGGACACTTAAAGTGCTGAAAGTGCTTAAAAAAATTTTTTTTTAAAAACCCAGTTATATAATGAAAACAAAAAGGAAAATAACTTTTAATAATTTATTTTGAAATGATTGTAAACTTATGGAAAAGTGGCCGTAATAAAAAGAACTCCTATATCTCCTTCACCCATATTCTGCAGTTGTTTCTATTTTATTGAATTTTTTTCTTCTCTGTTACACACACACATGCACGCACACCATTTATCATTATTAGTCTTTTAAGAGCAATCTAAAGATGTGATGCCCCGTCCTTTCTAAATATTCCAGTGATTATTTTCCCCAAACAAGGATATTCTCTCATATAATTAGCACACAAACCTCAAAACCAGGAAATCGGGCTTCCCTGGTGGCGCAGTGGTTGGGAGTCTGCCTGCCGATGCAGGGGACACGGGTTCGAGCCCTAGTCTGGGAGGATCCCACATGCCGCGAAGCAACTGGGCCCGTGAGCCACAACAATTGAGCCTGCGCGTCTGGAGCCTGTGCTCCACAACAGGAGAGGCCGCGATAGTGAGAGGCCCG
Organism: Neophocaena asiaeorientalis asiaeorientalis; assembly: GCF_003031525.2. NCBI lineage: Eukaryota > Metazoa > Chordata > Mammalia > Artiodactyla > Phocoenidae > Neophocaena > Neophocaena asiaeorientalis. Next base: position 4,386,045 of record NW_020172187.1, on the reverse strand, counting down.
CGCACCGCGATGAAGAGTGGCCCCCGCTTGCCACAACTGGAGAAAGCCCTCGCACAGAGATGAAGACCCAGCACAGCAAAAATAAATAAATAAATTACTAAACTCCTACCCCCAACATCTAAAAAAAAAAAAAACTCTTTGAAAAAAAAAAAAACAAAAAAATCCAGGAAATCAACATTGGTACAATACTACCATCCAACTTACAGACTCAATTCAAATGTAATCAACTGTCCCAACAGTGGCTATTTCCGTGCTGATCCAGGATACCCTCCAGGAATATGTGTTGCACTTGGTTGTCATGTCTCTTCAGAGTCCTTCAATCTGGAACAGTTTCTCTGTTCTTATCTGTTTTCTAGGTCTTGCATCCTTAGATTTTAAAAGGTCTTACATTCTTAGGATAATTGTCCACTTAGATTCATCTGATGTTTCTGCATGACCGGATTCAGATCATGTAATCTTTGCAGAAATACCAAAAAATGATGCTGTGCACATGAAGAGGTACACAATGTAGACCCACCTTTTTACTGGTAATGCTAATTTTGATTGCCTGCACATATTTGTCTTTGACAGGTTTCTTCACTTTAAATTCTCAATTTCCATTTGCAATTAATTTGTATTTTGTGGGAAGGTATTCCAAGATTTTATCAATACCCTGTTCCTCAGCCAACCACCACCTTCACTGACAACTCCAGCTGGAATCAGCATTCCAGAGACTGTTGCCACGTGTTTATTCTCTATTTGTAACATTCCTTTTGCAGTTATTAATTGAAATTCTACTAATAAATAAATCTAAGGAAGATCTCTCCTCTTTCCTTCTCTCTTTCCTTCCCCCCTCCCTTCCTCCCTTCCTCCCCTCCTTCCTTCCTCCCTTCCTCCCCTCCTTCCTTCCTCCCCCCTTCCTTCCTTCCTTTATATTAGTATAGTCTCATTATTTTTATTCAGTGGGTATTAATCCATTAATATTATAATTAATATAATTAATTAATTATAATTAATTTGTTTCTCAAACTCTTACTCATTTGACCAGTTGGGGCCCCTTCAAGCTAGTTCCTGCATCATTTTCGCTTGAGTGGGTTTCCTAGGAAACAGACTCTGAGGTGGAGATTTGTGTACAGGAGTTTTATTGGAGAATGCTCTTGGAAACAACACCTGTGAGAGGGTGAAGGCGGCAGGAGAGAGAAGTTGGCAGCTGATTTCATGAGATCTCTGGAGCTGGGATGACCCTTCAGAGTTACTTCACATTGAGGCATGGTGGCCAGGCCTTTGAGGCACCTCTCTCCCCATTGCCTACACATCAAATAGTCATTAGATTCAGGCTGTCGCTAGGGTGGACAAGGCAGTTCCCTTCAGTCTTGGGGAGGGACTCAGCTTCAAGCTACGTGCAGGCAATTTTCCCAGCAGTTGAGGTAGTGAGTACCTTCATTTTGAAAGGGGAATGGGAATCTGCATTTTGCACCATAATATCCACTTAAAGAGTATTTATCATTGGCTTTTTATGGTACTATGTTTACTTTAAGAATTAGAAAGTAAATTTCTTAACCCACTGATCACTGGTGCTGAAGATTATAGGAAATTTTTCAGCACTTTCAGAACCGCAAAAATTCCAAAAAAGATAAGTGTTTATAATAAAGCATAATCCTAATTAGGTTAAAATTCTATATTTTGGATGTTAATATGAGGCCTTGCCTTTTTTGTTTTCAAAATATCTCACTTGAGGTGCTGCACATAGGCTCGCACCTCCCATTTCTCCCACTGGCTTGAAATTCTTGTAACTCAAAGCTGTGTGCTCAAGAATTTCAATGCCCTGTGTTCTTAGATAAGGGATGGATCTATTTAAATAGATAAGACAGATGAAGATCTACTTTTAAATGACTGTGCTTTTTTGAAACCATGAATAGATAGTTGATACCTTTTAGTGCTGAATTACGATGATTTTGTACATTAAATTTTTACAGCTCAAGTAGAGTACTAAAAGTTTTGATGCCTTTTAGATGTGAGTGGGTCTGCCCACGGAGACAGGTAGAAGCCATAAATAGGACTTCAAAGTGTTCTGATTCAGTGGGTAATATGTTCACTCTCATTAGAACAGCAAGACAAGGAGAGACATGGTGTTCTTTTTTTCCCTTTAAAACTGAACTTGATATTAAAAAATGATAATATGTGCCCAGGTCCATGGTAATTCAAAGACAACTGACAAATTAAAATTAAAGTATGCTTGAACCTAAGCAAGACACAGAGTATGGATATAAGGAAAATAAATATAATGAAAAAGAAAAAAGCAGCTGCTGAAATATACTGTATTTATAATTCAGGTGTTTTCATATTTCCCTCTTTGATGTGTGCTATTTGAGAGCATCTTACCGCTTTCAAAACCTGAAGTAAGAAAATGGTGACGTGTTGACAAAGTTTGCTACTCCTAATGCCTTCAGATCTGTTCATACCACCACACCCCCCCTCCGCCCCTGAGAGCTGCCTCAGCCGGCAGCCAGTGGCTTTCACCTGCTCCAGAAAACCTTCCTGTTGGGGACCTCCTCCATCATGGCTGGAGCTCAACTGCTGGCTTTTCTGCAGAAATGTGGAGATGTCTCTTCCTTTTTATTCTATGCTTGTTTCAAGAGTATCCAATCAGTACTTCTTCAAACCTCAATGTCTTCCAAAATCTTTAGTAAAAATGACTCTTCTAGTATTTTTAATTGCAGCCTCCTCCACTTTCCCATGCTGAATTTGGGGATATACAACTTGGGAGACAAATAGGCACAAAACTAGCAGACCAATCCAATTAGAAAATATCACCCGGCCCACAGATTCTGCCCTGCCCTTCCATCTGACAACTCGGAGGCTTGATTAGTAGGTAAACTTGTCTGCCTGACTTTCTTTGAGATAAGTAATCCAGGAAACTTCTCAGTGTTACGTTTCCTGCTGTCTAAGAGTTTCAGCTGAGGCCTCAAAACTGAAAACAATAGGTGTCATGTATACCCACAAGTCTAAAAAGAGTTTATGGACAATAAAATGTCACTATACACCTACCGGAAAAACTAAAGTTAAAAAAAAATAATGACAACAGAAAATGCTGGTGAGAATGTGGAGAAACGTGATCTCTCACACATGCTGATGAGAAGGTAAAATGGCACAGACACTCTAGAAAATAGCTTTGCAGTTTCTTATAAAACTAAAATATTGCTTGTTTTAGAAACCTATGGATTCCCTAAATCAGATAGTGCCTCACTACAATCCACGTGTTTCCACCTCACTAATCAGCCCATTCTGCTTTCTTTTTCACAAGATTCCACTGGTCTGGTGCCACTCAATGCCACGGCTGTTAAACAGTGGTAAATATAAATATTAATCGTTTCTTTGGGGGTCCTGTTTATAATAAATAAGGCCATAAAAGTGATGGTCAAGAGTGAAACTTGTGTAATTTGGAAGTCATCTGAATATTTAGCTATTATTTATCTCAGAAAACTATCCCTTCTGAAACTGCCCCTCCCACTGACCAGCCCTGAGGCCGTTGGCCAGAGCCTCAATTCTTTTTTTTTGGGGGGGGGGGGGTGCACACCACACGGCACCTGGGATCAGGCACATGGGATATTAGTTCCCCAATCAGGGATCAAACACCTGCTCCCTGCATTTGAATCACAGAGCCACTGGACCACCAGGGAAGTCCCTTTTTTTGTTTGAGAACCTCAATTCTTTATCCAAAAAGAGGGGTGTTGGTGTTTTACTCTTAATTAACCTACATTGATTAGTAAAGTCTCCTAAAAATGATTCATTGTCAGAAAGAGTTTGTATGAGTTACTGGAAAACATGGACTTTTCCTAACCTCTAATGGGAGTGCGGATGGGTGGGTTACAGGTTGGTGCACTTGTACTGCTGCGGACAGACCTTTTCCTTTATCGGTGTTCCTCCCCCACCATCAAAACCTCTGATCAAGTTCCAGCAGTATTGTCTTCTCAAATCTGGGGACCCAAATAGTTGTGTTCCCATTTGCAGTGTCCTATCAGAGCACTCTTAACTCTCTTCTATAGTTTTTTTTTTTTTTTTTGAGGTACGCGGGCCTCTCACTGTTGTGGCCTCTCCGGTTGCGCAGCACAGGCTCCGCACACGCAGACTCAGAGGCCATGTATCACAGGCCCAGCCGCTCCGCGGCATGTGGGATCTTCCCAGACCAGGACACGAACCCGTGTCCCCTGCATCGACAGGTGGACTCTCAACCACTGCACCACCAGGGAAGCCCTCTTCTATAGTTTTTAATGCTTTATGCTAATACCTGTCAGAGGGTTTCTTTAAAATAAATCTAATTGTTGACTTTAGTCAATAACTAGAAATGTTGGAGAAATTATTTTAAAACATCTTTCTAAATAAATTGATGATCAGGAAAGAAAGAACACTCAGAGGCAAAACAAACAAAACCAAAACCGAACAAAAAAAAAAAACAAAGTGAAAAAAGGGAAATAGAAGCTAAATAAATACGATGATAAAGCCAGATTTTGCCTTCAGGGTATTTGTCAAACTTGCTAAACCCAGTCTTCAGCATTCAACTCTTCAAGGAAAAAATAAATTATACTCTAAATTAAATGCTTCAGATATTAAAAAGATAATCAGAGGTTCTAATGGGCAACTTTGTAGCAATAAATTTGAAGATCTAAGAGAAATCAATGAATTCCTAAAGAATTACAACTTATAAAAATGGAATTAAGGAGAAATTTAAAAAAATACATGGATATTCCTATAAGAATAAAAGCAATTGTATCAGTTATCAAAAATTTCCCACACGGACACACCAGGCCAAGATGATTATATTAGCAAGTTCTACAAATTATTTTTAAAAAATAATTACCATCTTACACAAACTCTTCCACATATATAGAAAGAGATAATACTCTATGATTCATATTTTGAGTATAGAATAAGATTGATGTAAAACCCTGTGAAGATCAGTATGAGAAAAGAAAATTATAGAGTGATCTCACTTGTACACATAGCCATAGAATTCTATCAAACAGAATCCAACTCCTTGTGTAAAAAAGATATGTCATAACCAAATTGAGTTTATCTCAGGGCTCCAAGTTTAATTTATCATTAGGAAATCAACCAACATAATTGACCATATTAAAGGAGAAAAATCATATGATTATCTCATTTGATCCAAGCATATTTGATAAAATTCAACATCCAATTAATGATGAAAACTCTTAACAAATTAGGACTAGCATTTTGTTTCCTAGTAAAGGGTATCTACCAAATACCTATAGCAAACAGTTAACCATAATTAATCCTGAAATGTTAAAAGCATCCTCTTTAAGATGAAGAACGAGACGTGTGCCCACAGTTATCACTTCTCTTCAGGATTAAACATGACTTTAGTCACTACCAAAAGGCAAGAAAAAGAAATAGTATGTAGCAGGGGACCTTCAAGACGGCAGAGTAAGATGTGGAGATCAGCTTCCTCCCGAAAAATACATTAGAAATACATCTACATGTGGAACAAGTCCTACAGAACACCTACTGAACGCTGGCAGAAGACCTCAGACTTCCCAAAAGACAAAGAAACTCCCCACGTACCTGGGTAGGGAAAAAGAAAAAAGGAAAAACAGAGACAAAAGAATAGGGATGGGACCTGCGCTGCTGGGAGGGAGCTGTGAAGGAGGAAGGGTTTCCACACACTGGGAAGCCCCTTTGTGGGCAGAGACTGCGGGTGGCGGAGGGAGGAAGCTTCGGAGCCGCGGAGGAGAGCGCAGCCACAGGGGTGCGGAGGGCAAAGCGGAGAGATTCCTGCACAGAGGATCGGTGCTGACCAGCACTCACCAGCCCGCGAGGCTTCTCTGCTCACCCACTGGGGCAGGCGAGGCTGGGAGCTGAGGCTCGGGCTTTGGAGGTCGGATCCCAGGGAGAGGACTGGGGTTGGCTGCATGAACACAGCCTGAAGGGGTTGGTGCACCACAGCTAGCCGAGAGGGAGTGCAGGAAAACATCTTGACCTGCTTAAAGACAAGAGACCATTGTTTCCAGGTGTGTGAAAAGAGGGGATTCCTTCCCCATGTGCCCACAGAAGGCAGAGCACCGCCTAAATGAACTCCAGAAATGGGAGTGAGCCACAGCTGTCAGCTCGGACCCCAGAGATGGGCATGAAATGCTAACGCTACTGCTGCCACCACCAAGAAGACTCTGTGCAAGCACAGGTCACTATCCACACCCCTCCAGGAGCCTGTGCAGCCCGCCACTGCCAGGGTCCCATGATCCAGAGACAACTTCCCTGGGAGAGCACATGGCACACCTCAGGCTGTTGCAGCGTCACACTGGTCTCTACCACTGCAGGCTCACCCCCATTCCAATTATGACTACCGTACCCCTCCCTCCCCCTGGCCTGAAGGAGCAAGAGCCCCCTAATTAGCTGCTGCTTTAACCCCGTCCTGTCTGAGCGAAGAACAGATGCCTGAGGGTGACCTACATGCAGAGCTGGGTCTAAAACAAAAGCTGAACCCCAGGAGCTGTGCGAACAATGAAGAGAAAGGGAAATCTCTCCATGCAGCATCAGGAGCAGCGGATTAAATTCCCACAATCAACTGTTGTATCTGCATCGGTGGAATACCTGAATAGACAATGAATTGTCCCAAAACTGAGGTGGTGGACTTTGGGAGCAACTGTAGATTTGCTGTCTGTGACTGATTTGTTTCTGATTTTTATGTCTATCTTAGTTTAGTTCTAAGCACTTGTTATTGCTGGTGGATTTGTTTATTGGTTTTGTTGCTCTCTTTTATTTATTTTAATAATGTTTTAAAATTTAAAATATATATATATATATATTTATGTTTTTTTCTACATTTTCTTCTGAGCTGTGTGGCTGACAGGGTCTTGGTGCTCTGCCCAGGTGCTGGCCCTGAACCTCCGAAGTGGGAGAGCTGAGTCCAAGACGTTGGACCACCAGAGACCTCCCAACTCCATGTAATATCAATTAATGAGAGCTCTCCCAGAGATCTCTGTCTCAACACAAAGACCCAGCTACATCCAACAGCCAACAAGCTCTGGTACAGGATGCCCCATGCCAAAAAACTAGCAAGACAGGAACACAACCCAGCCCATTAGCAGAGAGGCTGCCTAAAATCATACTAAGTTCACAGACACCCCAAAACACACGACCGGATGTGATCCTGCCCACCAGAAAAATAAGATCCAGCCCCACCCACCAGAACACAGGCACCAATCTCCTCCACCAGGAAGCCTACACAAGCCACTGAACCAACATCACCCACAGCAGGCAGACACAAAAAACAATGGGAAGTACGAACCTGCATCCAGCAAAAAGGAAACCCCAAACACAGTAAGTTAAACAAAACAGGAAGAAAGAGAAATATGCAGCAGATGAAGGAGCAAGGTAAAAAACAAACAGACCAAACAAGTGAAGAGGAAATAGGCAGTCTACCTGAAAAAGAATTCAGAGTAATGATAGCAAAGATGATCCAAAATCTTGGAAATAGAATGGAGAAAATACAAGAAACATTTAACAAGGACCTAGAAGAACAAAAGAGCAAACAAACAATCATAAACAACAAAATAAATGACATTAAAAATTCTCCAGAGGGAATCAATAGCAGAATAACTGAGGCAGAAGAACGGATAAGTGACCTGGAAGATAAAATAGTGGAAAAAGCTACCACAGAGCAGAATAAAGAAAAAAGAATGAAAAGAAGTGAGCACAGTCTCAGAGACTTCTGGGACAACATTAAATGCACCAACATTTGAATTATAGGGATTCCAGAAGAAGAAGAGAGAAAGAAAGGGTCTGAGAAAATATTTGAAGAGATTATAGTTGAAAACTTCCCTAACTTGGGAAAGGAAATAGTAAATCAAGTCCAGGAAGCACAGAGAGTCCCATACAGGATAAATCCAAGGAGAAACATGCCAAGACACATATTAATCAAATTATCAGAAATTAAATACAAAGAAAAAATATTAAAAACAAGAGAAAAGCAACAAATAACATACAAAGGAATCCCCATAAAGTTAACAGCTGATCTTTCAGCAGAAGCTCTTCAGGCCAGAGGGAGTAGCAGGACATATTTAAAGTGATGAAAGGGAAAATCCTACAACCAAGATTACTCTACCCAGAAAGCATCTCATTCAGATTTGAAAGATAAATTAAGACCTTTACAGACAAGCAAAAGTTAAGAGAATTCAGCACCACCAAACCAGCTTTACAACAAATGTTAAAGGAACTTCTCTAGGTGGGAAACACAAGAGAAGGAAAAGACCTACAAAAACAAACCCAAAACAATTAAGAAAATGGTAATAGGAACATACATATCGATAATTACCTGAAATGTAACTGGATTTAGTGCTCCAACCAAAAGACATAGACTGGCTGAATGGATACAAAACAAGACCCATATGTATGCTGTCTATAAGAGACCCACTTCAGATCTAGAGACACATATAAGCTGAAAGTGAGGGGAAGGAAAAAGATATTCCATGCAAATGGAAATCAAAAGAAAGCTGGAGTAGCAACTCTCATATCAGACAATATAGGCTTTAATATAAAGACTATTACAAGAGACAAAAAGGACACTACATAATGATCAAAGGATTAATCCAAGAAGAAGATATAACAATTGTAAATATTTATTTACACCCGCCATAGGAGAACCTCAATACATAAGGCAAATGCTAAAGCCATAAAAGGGGAAATCGACAGTAACAAAATAATAGTAAAGAATTTTAACACTGCACTTTCACCAATGGACAGACCATCCAAAACGAAAATAAATAAGGAAACACAAGCTTTAAATGACACATTAGACATGATGGACTTAATTGATATTTATAGGACATTCCATCCAAAAACAACAGAATACACTTTATTCTCAAGTGCTCGTGGAACATTCTCCAAGATAGATGATATCTTAGGTCACAAATCAAGGCTCAGTAAATTTAAGAAAATTGAAATTGTATCAAGTATCTTTTCTGACCACAACAGTATAAGACTAGATATCAATTACACGAAAACAAATGTAAAAATTAGAAACACATGGAGGCTAAACATTATGTGACTAAATAACCAAGAGATCACTGAAGAAATCAAAGAAGAAATCAAAAAATGCCTAGAAACAAATGACAATGAAAACATGATGGCCCAAAACCTATGGGATGCAGCAAAAGCAGTTCTAAGAGGGAAGTTTATAGCAATCCCATCCTACCTCAAGAAACAAGAAAAATCTCAAATAAACAACCTAACCTTAAACCTAAAGCAATTAGACAAATAACAAGAACCCCACAAAGTTATCAGAAGGAAAGAAATCATAAAGATCAGATCAGAAATAAATGAAAAAGAAATGAAGGAAACAATAGCAAAGATCAATAAAAATAAAAGCTGGTTCTTTGAGAAGATAAACCAAACTGATAAACCATCAACCAGACTCATCAAGAAAAAAAGGGAGAAAACTCAAATCAATAGAATTATAAATGAAAGAGGAGAAGTAACAACCGACACTGCAGAAATACAAAAGATCATGAGGGATTACTACAAGCAAATATATGGCAATAAAATGGACAACCTGGAAGAAATTCTTAGAAAATCACAACATTCCAAGCCTGAACCAGGAAGAAATAGGAAATATAAACAGACCAATCACAAACACTGAAATTGAAACTGTGATTAAAAATCTTCCAACAAACAAAAGCCCAGGACCAGATGGCTTCACAGGTGAATTCTATCAAACATTTAGAGAAGAGCTAACACCTATCCTTCTCAAACTCTTCCAAAATATAGCAGAGGGAGCAACAGTCCCAAACACATTCTACGTGGACACCATCACCCTGATACCAAAACCAGACAAAGATGTTACAAAAAGGGAAAACTACAGGCCAATATCACTGATGAACATAGATGCAAAAATCCTCAACAAAATACTAGCAAATAGAATCCAACAGCACATTAAAAGGATCATACACCACGATCAAGTAGGTTTTATCCCAAGAATGCAAGGATTCTTCAATATATCCAAATCAGTCAATGTGATACACCATATTAACAAATTGAAGGATAAAAAACATATAATAATCTCAATAGATGCGGAAAAAGTTTTTGACAAAATTCAACACCCATTTATGATAAAAACTCTCCAGAAAGTAGGCATAGAGGGAACTTACCTCAAGATAAGAATATATGACAAACCCAGAGCCAATATCATTCTCAATGGTGAAAAACTGAAACCATTTCCTCTAAGATCAGGAACAAGAAAAGTTTGTCCACTCTCACCACTATTATTCAACATAGCTCTGGAAGTTTTTGCCACAGTATTCAGAGAAGAAAAAGAAATAAAAGGAATCCAAATTGGAAATGAAGAAATAAAACTCTAACTGTTTGCAGATGACATGATACTATACATAGAGAATCCTAAAGATGCTACCAGAAAACTACTAGAGCTAATCAATGAATTTAGTAAAGTAGCAGAATACAAAATTAATTCACAGAAATCTCACAATTCCTATACACAAATGATGAAATATCTCAAAGAGAAATTATGGAAACACTCCCTATTTACCATTGCAACAAAAAGAATAAGGTACCTAGGAATAAACCTACCTAAGGAGACAAAAGACCTGTATGCAGAAAATTATAAGGCACTGGTAAAAGAAATTGAAGATGATACAAACAGATGGAGAGATATACCATGTTCTTGGATTGGAAGAATCAACACTGTGAAAATGATTATACTACCCAAAGCAATCTATAGATTCAATGCAATGCCTATCAAACTACCAATGGCATTTTTCACAAAACTAGAAGAAAAAATGTCACAATTTGTATGAAAACACAAAATACCCCGAATAGTGAAAGCAATCTTGAGAAAGAAAAATGGAGCTGGAGGAATCAGGCTCCCTGACTTCAGACTATACTACAAAGGTACAGTAATCAAGACAGTATGGTACTGGCACAAAAAGAGAAATATAGATCAATGGAACAGGTTAGAAAGCCCAGAGATAAACCCACACACATATCATCACCTTATCTTTGATAAAGGAAGCAAGAATATACAATGGAGAAAAGATAGTCTCTTCAATAAGTGGTGCTGGGAAAACTGGACAGCTATATGTAAAAGAGTGAAATTAGAACAGTTCCTAAGACCACACACAAAAATAAACTGAAAATGAATTAAAGTCCTAAATCTAAGACCAGACACTATAAAACTCTTAGATGAAAATATAGGCAGAATACTTTATGCCATCAATCACAGAAAGATCCTTTTTGACCCGCCTCCTAGAAAAATGGAAATAAAAACAAAAATAAACAAATGGGACTTAATGAAACTTAAAATCTTTTGAACAACAAAGGAAACCATAAACAAGACTGAAACACAACCCTCAGAATGGGAGAAAATATTTGTTAATGAACAACTGACAAAGGATTAATCTCCCAAATATATAACCAGGTCATGCAGATCAATATCAAAAAAAAACAAAAAAAACAAAAAAATAACCCAATTCAAAAATGGCCAGAAGACCTGAATAGACATTTCTCTGAAGAAGATATACAGACTACCATCAAACACAGGAAAGGGGCTTCCCTGGTGGCGCAGTTGTTGAGAGTTCATCTGCCGATACAGGGGACACGGGTTCGTGCCCTGGTCCGGGAAGATCCCACATGCCACGGAGAGGCTGGGCCTGTGAGCCATGGCCGCTGAGCCTGCGCATCTGGAGCCTGTGCTCTGCAATGGGAGAGGCCACAGCAGTGAGAGGCCCGTGTACCACACAAAACAAACAACAAACAAACAAACAAACAAAGCACAGGAAAGGATGTTCAAAATCACTAATCATTAGAGAAATGCAAATCAAAACTATAACAAGGTCACCTCATACTGGTCAGAATGGCCATCATCGAAAAATCTATAGGGCTTCCCTGGTGGCACAGTGATTAAGAACCTGCCTTCCAATGCAGGGGACACGGGTTCGAGCCCTAGTCCGGGAAGATCCCACGTGCCACAACGCAACTAAGCTCGTGTGCCACAACTACGGACCTTGCGCTCTAGAACCCACAAGCCACAACTACTGAGTCCACATGCCACAACTACTGAAGCCCACGCACCTAAAGCCTGTGCTCCACAACAAGAGAAGCCACTGCAATAAGAAGCTTGCGCACTGCAATGAAGAGTAACCCCCACCTGCCGCAACTAGAGAAAGCCCGTGCGCAGCAACGAAGACCCAATGTAACCAAAAAAAAAACAACCTACAAATAATAAATGCTGGAGGATGTGGAGAAAAGGGAACTCTCTTGCACTGTTGGTGGGAGTGTAAATTGATACAGCCACTATAGAGAACAGTATGGAGGTTCCTTAGAATCTGAAAATAGAACTACCATATGACCCAGCAATCCCACTCCTCGGCTTATTCCCTGAGAAAACCATAATTCAAAAAGAGTCATGTACCAAAATGTTCATTGCAGCTCTATTTACAATAGCCAGGACATGGAAGCAACCTAAATGCCCACCAACAGATGAATGGATAAAGAAGATGTTGCACGTATATACAATGGAATATTACTCAGCTATTAAAAGAAACGAAATTGAGTTATTTGTAGTGAGGTGGAGAGACCTAGAGTCTGTCATACAGAGTGAAGTAAGTCAGAAAGAGAAAAACGAATACCATATGCTGACACATATATATGGAATGTAACAAAAGTGGTTCTGATGAACTTAGGGGCAGGACAGGAATAAAGACGTAGATGTAGCGAATGGAAACCTAATGCAGGACATAATCCACTAGTTGTATGTGGTGTTTGAGTGTGTGGTCCTTGGAAGGCCTGTGCTTCTGTTCCAATTTTACTTTGTTTCCAGTGTCTCTGTTAAGTGTTTCTCTGTGCAGTTTGGCATCGACAGTCTCTGAGTGACTCTCCATAATGCTCATGATCCATGAAGACTTATGTTAAGGACCCCATAGTTGAAACTTAGGAAATTCAAGACAGTTTCTATGAAGAGATCATTAAACATTTTAGGATACATGGCCTTGGTTTTTATTTACTTTTTTAACCATCATGGTTAAAAAGTTTGAAAGGTACTTAAAGGGCTAAAAAGTCCTCTTCCTTATTTCTTTTGTAAGATATTCTTGTCTGATAATCTCCTGGTCTTTATTATTGGGATATGGGAGTGGGGTAGTCATTAAGGCTACTTATCTAACATTTCAGTTTTCCTCTCCTTTTCATCACATTATAAGATTGCATTTTCCTGCTCTTTTTGAGGTTAGAAATGACCTTGTAATTTGCTCAGACCAATGAAATGTGAGCAGAAGTGACGTGTATCACTTCTGTCAGAACCAGGGCATGAGTCGCTGTATTACCTTTTCTTAGACTCAGCGATTGTAGTAGAAGCATCTGTCAAGAAAGAGATTCTATCCACCTGGGTCCCTGAGTAACTAGTCTGAGAAAAGCCACCTTGCTGACACATTCCATGAGGAAGAAATATATTTTTGTTTGTTAAACCACTGAGATTTGGGGATTGTTTGTTATTGCATCATAACCTAGCCTAACATGATTGATACAGGGAGTTTACAAAGATCAGCAGAAAAAAAGAATAGTCTTAAGGTTCATGTAATATCAATACATGTAGTATTTTTGATTTAATCACAATTGTTCATGTTCAGGCAAAGTTGTGTTTACAAAATATATCTCTAGGACTGTCTTTGTAGAGTAGTAGTTCTAATCTCTTAATTGATCTGTGATAACAGGGACACTGTCCATTTCCTTAACTGTACGGTGATACATAGACGTTCCATACAGTAAAGGTATTTTGAAATAAGCTAGCTATTGGTTGGACTTGGAATTCTTTCACTCTGAGAGGGTTCTCTACTATGGTTGGGGTGGCCTCTCTGAGATAGAGTAGAACCTAGTAGTAAGAGAAAGGGTCATGGTGTTTTTAAATCGGGTTAATGCCTATGGGTTAGTTATGTCAAAGGTCAGCTTGGGGCCTAGTGAATTAAAAAAAGATTTTTTTTACAAGGTTAAGTTAATAAGAGTGTTAATAAGAAACATTTCATATTCAAAAGTACAAACTGTCATGTTATAATTAAATGAAATAGTCTCTGCTACACTGAAAAACAGCAAGAAGAAAATGTCTAATGCATTTAGTGTCAATATTCTGAAGACAAACAGTACCTTATTCTTGTTTACTATAAATGGATAAAAACATTAAAAACAAACCCATGATATACAGTAGCATCAGCTATGATGAAGGATCTTTAATTTTGTACCTTCTTTTCTTCCACTGGGAGAAAATATTCTAAAATTTTTAAATGATTATTTGCAGAGAATCTGGGGTCCCAAATGTATTTATAGGCAAGGTATTAAACCAATCTAGGAGAATAGAATTACCAGTCATCAAATTATTGCATACAATCTTTTAAAAATTAGTTAATTTTACCCTTTTATTTGGAAATAATTTAAAATGCATAGAAAATTAAAAAAATAAAATGAGTACAAAGCATATTGTACCCAGATTCATCTTTTGTTAATTTTCTTACCCTTTATCTAGTGCTGTCTAGCTATCTGTCTACATGATAATTTTTCTCAATAATTTGTTCCATACATCATGGCTCTTTGCACCTAACAACTTACAGATATTCTCATATATATAATCACAGTACAGTTATCACCTTTAATACATTTAATATTAATACCATCCTTTCATCTTACCTAGTATTAATATTTCAATTTTTTCTGTTGATCCAATAATATTTTACCCTAGAGTATGAAATCTCATATGACTCAGATGTTGCATTGAGTTGTCATATTTCTTTAACGTCTTTTAACCTAGACCATTTCCACAGTCTTCATTGTCTTTCATGACACTGATGTTTTTGAAGGATCTTTTCTTCCCTCTTTGTTTTTGAAAGGAATGCTCATCATTTTGGGTTTGACTGATATTTCATTCTAAGCAGATTTAGGGTATGCATTCTTGGCTGAGGTGTTTCACAGGCGATGTGTTCTTCTCAGAGTTTCACACATGGAGGCACATGTATCTATCTGTCCCTCACTGGTGAAATCAATTTTGCTCACCTTTGTCAAGGTGTTGACTTATTTTTTTCCACTGTATGCTATTCTGCTGTATAAATATGGCATTTTTTTCTTCCTTGCAATTCATATGCAGTTTATGGGAGATACTTTAAGCCATGTATATCTACATTCATCAAAACTGTCCCTAGATTTAACATCCTTTGATTATTCTAGCCTGAATCAGTCTTTATTTGGATGCAAAATTCCCTCCACAATTATGACCTGGGTGCGGTAGCTTCTCAAATGCTCTCCGGAGTTCTCACAGAGGTATCATTGTCCATGTGTTGTTAACTTGGTGTCTCTGTAGGGGAAGGACAGCCTGTAGCTTCCTAGTTTGCCATCTTGTTGACCCACATCTCTGCTTTTAAAGCACAGATTTTCTTAAAACCTAAAGCTCTGCAAGATTCCCCTCAAGCATTAAAAATTTCATCACCTCTCTACCCTGGATGCAGTAACTGCTTATTTCAGCATACTTCTTAAATCACTTTAAGTTGAGCAAGTCCCATTGAAAGTGGTTTGCTACCAAATGTTTCTGTTCTCAGTGGTAGAACTCAAGCTTTCTAAAATAGATTATTAATTTCCAGAGTGTTGTTTCTCATGATGGACTCAAAGCATAGTCTATTCACTAAATAAATAGTTCTCTATCTCCACATGTTATAAGCCTATGAGGTTAAATTGTTGCCCTCATGGATGCACGTCTGCTTTGTTCTCAGCAAATGTGCTCTCGATTTCATGACTTTAATGCAGTAATCTTGACTTTAGCCACAGCTCTCCTACTGTACCACAGTTATGTTCTAGTCAGTCAGTCAAGAAAAAGAGATGAGAATAATTTGAGACTTTTTGTGGCATTTATTAATCTGTTATTTGCATTCAGGTCTATGGATACTGCATATAATTTCACTGTAGCTCCTTAGCTTGTAAATACTTAATGAGAATCTAATGGATAGACGTAACTTTTTTTTTCCATCCTTAACTATGTGATTACCTCTCGATTCCAAGTTAAACAGTTGGACAAATTTTAGATTAACTAAGTACATACATTGTCAAGGCAGCAAAAATGAAGCTAAACATCCTTGCCCTTTGCTGGTTTATTATCATAGTCTACTGGGGGGTGGGGGGTGGGATCCAGCAATTGAATCTGTTGGCTAGTTGCTAACAGAAGAGATGGCTAAGTATCAATTACTGAAAAAATAAAGTCGTTCCTTTGGGGAGACTTTCTTTAGCACCCAGATGGATAATGTCGAACAGCTCTAATTACTTAACTCATTTAATTATTTGGGTGGTTATTTTGTTCAAATGATCTTTGAAGACCCATCAAGATAGTGTTGCTTAAAAATTAAGTGTTCTTCCAATTAAGTTCCCCATAAATGCTAGCCCCCAAATGGGGAAGTTATCATCTAAAACAGTGACATAGTAAATTCAGTGTAGAGATGATAGAAGATGATTGGACAGGGTAGCTGCCTAATCTTTTGGAGAGTGAGTTAGCTGGGGAGGAAAAATAGGAAGTCAATGGAAACGTGCAGGGAGAACTACAGACTGAGTGAACTACAGTGAACCCTGTATTATTTTCCTGGGAATCAGTATAAGTTGTTTTGAGCTGCAGCTCCCACTGAGATTCCTATCACCAAATAAGCTCTTTCCATGACCTGCCCTGTCAACATTAGCCAGTTCTTAACTCAGAGTGAAAAAATGGTTAGGTCTGCCTCCAGAAGTTTGTCTTGTTTGTTATTGGGTCAGAGGTTTGATATTGGTTCAAAACCACAACGATACATTGATTCTTAAACATAATTTTGTACTGAAATGAAAATAAAGTGTATCTGCCATCGTCAAAAAAATTGTGTTCTATAAAATCACATGATTGTTTTATGATAAAGAAATTTGGTG
Organism: Neophocaena asiaeorientalis asiaeorientalis; assembly: GCF_003031525.2. NCBI lineage: Eukaryota > Metazoa > Chordata > Mammalia > Artiodactyla > Phocoenidae > Neophocaena > Neophocaena asiaeorientalis. The sequence goes on along the minus strand of NW_020172187.1, from coordinate 4,369,125 downwards.
ATTCCTTTTTTTTGGTAGATTATGTTAATTTACTGATAACACTATTTTTTAAATTATTTTTTCTTTTTCTTTTTTTTTAAATTTTTGGCCGCGCCAGGCAGCATGCAGGATCTTAGTTCCCCACCACGGATCGGACGCGTGCCCGTTATAATGGAAGCATGGTGTCTTCACCACTGGACCACCAGGGAAGTCCCTGGTAATTTCCTTTGAGTACTTACCTCATATGAATTCTGTCAGGTAGGCAAAATGATACTTATTATATTAGTGAGAGTTCTGGCAGTAAACAGCACACACATATAAGGTAACAGATGCTAAGTTAAACTTTTTAATTTTCATGGTAAAACATCAATTTTGTCACTTATAAATCTGGAAAACAAAGCATGTAATGATCCTTTCAATTAATAGCCAGGATACCTGGACTTCTACAGGGGTCTTAATTTTCATTTTTTGCTATGCTTTGACCATCAGAAACTTGACCGACACAACTGATATCCAAGAGTAATGGTCTAATGAAAATAAATAATTATCTATCAAGACAACTGACTATTGCCCCAGTAACATGTCAGATCAATAGAAATCTACTTTTCAAAGATAATTTGACATAATTATCTTTACAGAACTATGACCTAATATTATGCCCGTAGCCTTTATTGTGTCAGTATAAAAAATGACCATATACATAATGCCATTTCATTTTCTAGAAAATTGTCATCAAACACAACATTTATTATGCTATTTAATTTTATTTTTCTAAAAAATGGATCATGCTCAATACATTTTTATTACAGTTCAGTGCCAGGGCACGGTTCTCTGTCCTTGATGTGAGGACTGGTATGCTTTCTTTAATTAGGCAATAATTAAGTAGCAGTCTGTTGTATTTTATGATTCACTTCAACTTCCAAGAAACCCAAAGCTAATTTTACATTCAGTTGTGTGTTGTGAAATGATTTAGACTCTCCTTGTTTTGTCTTCCTTGTCCTTCCCTCCCCTTTCTTTCCCTTCCCTTCACTTCCCTTCCCTCCCCTTTCCTTCCCTTCCCTTCCCTTCTCTTCTTTCCTTGGCAGGAGGGCATACCTTTCTATCACTATCTTGGCTACTTTTCAAATACATGTACATTTTACTGTGAGCTCTCTCTTAAGTTGTTTGGAAGTATCTTAAATAATAAATTCAGCCACTGAGCCAGGTAACTTTTGTGGGAATTATATGGCTGTTTCAGGAGTCTCCAAGGCTCATTTACAGCAGGTCTGGAAGACAACATTGATTACATGCATGTGTCATTCAGGTTTTAAACCTTGAATAATCATCACTCACTTCACAAGCGTTAACTGAACACCATCTATGTGAAAGGCACACCCAGACCAGTAAGCAAGTCCTGATGAGTTTTTAATTTAGTGTGCCTTACATTGGTCTCTTCTATTCTCAGAGGTATTTTAATAATTTACACCTTACCTGGCATACATTTCCTTTTCAGATAAAGAGGTTTACTCACATTTCCAAGTGCACCTTTCCATCTCCCCCATGGTTTGCTGAAGTAGTTTTCACTCTTAGGACGGCTACCTCACCATCCTGTATGAGTCTACCCAAAACTTACCCATTTTTTAAACACCTAATCTAATTTCACTGCTTTTTTCTTTTCGAGATTTTTTTCTTCCAGTTTTATTGAGATATACCAGACATACAGCAGTATATAACTTTACGGTGTACAGCCTGTTGATTTGACTTACATACATCATGAGATGATGACCACAGTAAAGTTAGTGAACATGCATCATCTCATACAGACACAAAATAAAAGGAAAAACTATTTTCTCCTTGTGATGAGAACTCTTAGGAGTTACTCTCTTAACAGCTCTCATGTGTAACCTGCAGCAATGCTATTAATTCCATTCCTTTCTGAGACCTTTTCAGGCCCCGCTAGCCAGAGGTTACGCAGGTACTGTCATCTGTCGAGCCGTTAAAGAATTCAGTACTCTGGGATATGTTTTACTCTTTTCCCTGAACTGTTATTTAAATTATATACTTTAATTTTCACAGACTTTTGTCTGGTCTCTATCTAAATTTTTAGTTCTTTGAAAGGAGGGACCCTACCTTATCATGTTTTGGATCTGTCCATATTGCCTGAGTGGTTTCTCAATAAATACTTTTTAAAAAACTTAATAATCTGCTATACTTCTATAGATAATGTGTATTTTGTTTTTAAAAAATTCTTATTTGGTCATTTGGAAAAGTTAACGTCTACTACATTGATCATGAGAGCTTGAAATATTTTTTACATCTTTATATAATAAAAACTATTGTCTTTTTAAAATAGGAGGTTTAAAATATTTTAGCTTAAGAATCTGTTTAAAAAAATCCATATTTAGAAAAAAGAGATGATAAAAATACCTATGTGGACATAACTTGCATTTAGTACAAGTCTAATCTAACACTTTTCCTTCCTCTGTAAGAGGGGTTCATATTTAAGGAGTACTTGTTATGTGCCAGGTTCTGTGCTGGCCTCTTTGTGTCACTGACCCCTCATCATGACCTTTATAAGGGTGGCTTGGAATCTTAGACAGTTCTGTCATTGAGACCACAGGGCTTTCTTGACCATTTGCCTTGTGATATCCCTTGGTTAGGATGGTACAGGAAAGTTTGCTTTCCTATTTTTCTTAGGATAAATTATATAGATTTTTAACAAAAGAAGGAATGAAATAATGAAATATCTTGCAATCTTTATATCTTCCACTATGGTCATGAGGATTTTAGTTGGTTCTATTAGAAACTAGAGGGAGCCTGTCTCTCAGTTCCTCAAATTAGAAAGTAAAGTTTGTGGTTGGACTCCATCACTGTCAATCACCTCAGATAAAAAGAGGGTGTGGGCAGACCTGCCTCAGGGGAAGAAGCCACCAAGTCCTGTCTGTAGAAATTGATTGTAAGCAAACCTTTTTTTTTGTCTGCCTTCCTAAGGGGCAAGACATGGGGAACATGGCTCAATACGTAAAACATTTCAAGGGAGAAATCTTTAGCAGTCTTTCAAGGGAGAAATCTTTAGCAGTCGAGAGCTGAAAATCCACTGTGTTGAGGGCTTTTGTTTGTTACTTAATGTTATCTTGAATAGAAAATAAAAAGGACTTTGTTGAAGAAAAACCTCTGAATCTGTCTCTTAGAGCTTTTAACCTTTCACTCACTACCTTGTAAACAGTTTTAATTATTAACTTAGGGCTTGACAAGGAGAATGGACTCTCCCTGGACTTCGGCCCCAAATTCCTCTAAAACAGAGACCTAAAAACATATTCTTTTCACACATGAGAAACTTGGTGTTCAGGAAAAGTAAATTCCTTCCTTAAAGTCCAAGGTTAGGAAATGACAGTTGTGTGTGTATATTTCTACTGAGTTTCTAGTAGAGTCTATTCCTTTAGATATTCAAAAAGCTTAGCGTTCATATAAACCTTAGAATTGTTATATAACCCATGCACTCTTTCACTTACGATTTATCAGGTTGTATGGAAGAGCACAAACAGAAGACTAAAGAATTAAAACGTGTGTTCCTGAAAATCGAAGCCAGTGCTTGTTTATTTTTTACCTTTTATAAGTATTATAAAATTGTAGAGGATCTAGTACACATGTAACTACATCCTTATTAATTATCACGGTGGGATTGAAAGTGGGGAAATAAAGACTTAAGGTTTTTTTTTTTTTCTACGAAGAAAGCTTGCACATTACCTGCTGTATTTACCTGCCTGGTTAAATGCACCTGAAAATGAGCATCTGAAAAAGGCAAACAGTAATGATCCCTGAAATTGCCCTCTACAGTGCTATGGACCCATTTCTCTACTATTAGGAAAACCACGACTCGGCAGGAAGGCATCCCACGTGTCGGGAACACTTGGAGAATTGAACTTCGCCATTAGCTTGAATTAATTTCAATAAAACCAGGGATAGGTGGACCATAAAGTAGAGCATCAAGAGACCAAGTAGCTTGAACATCTGCCTGCTTCACTCAAAATGCCAGCAAGTGCGTGGTTTCTTTATCTTAGAGGAATGAGTGGAAGGAAAATTGCGCTACGGTTGGAAAGCATGTAGGGAAAATGGAAGCATTTTAAGTATTTCCTGGGCTAAAAGTTAAAAACACACATATTATGGAATCTCACTTGGCTAAATGTCAACGATACACGATAGCTAGAATTTAGTTAGTGCAAAACTATTTAAAGAAAGAAGCAATTTACCAATAATGTGGGGAAAAATAAATGGGCAGGAGAGAGTTTATGATTCAGGAAAGGTTACATGTGTACTTGTAAACCATAAATTCTAACAGGAAAGACAAGTATAATGGAAGAGAAGAGCAAATAAATAAGATTTGAGTGTAAGAGAAAAGAAATTGAACAAATTGTCCATCTCACAAAATAACTGTAAATCAGAATTCTTCTAAAATAGAACATTTTAATGACTATTCTGGATTGCAAAATACTCTACCCTAGTTTCACCTGTTATGATTTCTTTTTAAATTAAGGTCAATAGTCCCCGTGAAATATACACCCAGATGTTGTTTGCAGACAATCCTCCTGCATCTTCAGTTTAATTTTAAAGATGGTTTAGGGCCCTTGGGCGTTTAAAAGCACACATCCGAGCTAGTTCCAATGTGAACATTGTGGATTTCTGCACTTGTGGAGCTAGGCTCAGATATTTTGAATCACTTTTGGTGGCCGTGACCCTAGAAGCCAATGGATTCAAATGGTTTGTTGATAATTTACTTAACCACCGGGGAATTCCTCAGTGGAATTCCAATGGAGTTTGGGGTGGGGCCTTAGTGAAAAGAAGGTACTCAACCAGGAATTATCCTTCTCTTGTCTTTAAATGGATTTTTCTTTCTGTCAGCTGTAGGTGAATGTTTTAGGGGACTTGAAAGATAACATTTCCCCCATTAGTCAGACATCTAATAGCAAGGGACAGATTAAATCAGATCTCACTGCTTAAATTATAATGCTGGGACAGAGAATGTCCCCTGGCCATCCTCTTCGTAAGAGAGTGAGTACTCTGTCTTGCTCTCCTCCTTCCCCCTCATCACCTGCTGGTGACGTCTGTTGGCCAAACTCCGCTGCAATCTACTGGAGAAGGTGTTAGAGTACGGGGCAGGGAGTGTGGGTGTGGGGAAGGGCGGGCAGATGGAAAACAGCTGGCATACTTGATGTTGCTGTTTTACACATAATGAAATCGAGGCTCAGAGACTTCACTGACGCAGCAGAAACTGAATTGCTAGTCACTAGGAGCAACAGGACTTAACTTCAAGTTTTCTGACTCACACTTACAATCTTCACAGGCTTCCTATTTTCTCAGCGTGGAATTACAATTCTTTATCGTATTTTCCAAGGCTCTGCACGATCTGGCTTCTGCTTGCCTTTCCAAACCCATCTTATAATACCGACTCCTATTCCAGGAACACCGACTGCCTTTCTCTCCCTCAAACGTGTGGCATCATTTTCCTGTTTCCAGGTTTAACCGCTGCCCAGAGAGCCCGCCCCTCTGTCTGTGACACGTGGATGAGTCTCACTGGCTGACAGCTCAGATGTCACTACTCAGAGAGGCCTTTCCTGACCATCCCCGCTTGAGTGTACTCTCCCAATGACTGTCTGTCTCCTCGCCCTCTTGCTTTCCTTCATGGCACTCACTCATTCTGTGCTTTTGCTCATTGACTGGTGGGCATGTTCTGTGCTTGCCGCCTCCTACTAGCATGTCACCTCTACGGAGACAAGGCACCTGTCTTTCTTGTTTAGGCAGTCTTCCCAGCACGTGTTCTGGAACTGGTAAACAATCTTAATGAACTGGTGCCAAGCGTTACTGCCAAGGGAGGAGAAAAGAACAGAGAACGCTAATGTGAGGCAGATGTCCTTCACCATCCCTGCGCCATGGCTTCATCGGGCTTGCCAATCCACTGCAGTTTAGTTTCTCGTCATTCAGAGCTTATAAGCATGAGTTTGGGTGCTTCTTGGGGGTGGGGCTCATTTACAATAAAGACGATCATAAAGACGAAACTAGGCAGGTATGACAGCTGTATGTCGGGTTCCATGTGCAGCCAAACTAATTTCCTAAGACTTAGGTTTCTTGGAATGGGGAAGGAGAAGAGGCAGAAGGGAAAAAGATGACATGGAAGTTAGGGATTTGTAAGTTTAAGGATGTTGGTGTTGGATTTCTTGGTAATTTACACACCAGTTTATAACTACAGTAAAAGTGAATTGAACCCCAGGCATTTCTTCTGCATTCTAGGTGACCATAATTTGCTCAACTGAGTAGAAATTATGACTGCATGTCACAGACAGCTACTGGTTATGGTGCAATAAGGATCAAGCTCTCTGGGAATAAGGAAAATGCAGCTATTGACAAGACGCAGGAGCTCACTGCTGCCTGGTTTCAGGGCCTGGTTGATATCTGTTCTCTGTTTTTGTTTTTTAAATTAAATTTTAGTACTGTAGCTACTATGTTGGAAAACTGCAAAGTCAATGGGTCAATGGAGATAAAGAAAACGGATCTTTTGAGACTTAAAGTTTAATTCTGTCATTTCTGATTAAGCTCCTTCTTCATTATTTTGACTTCACAACAAATATAGTTCATAGTTCTTAAAATCAACTTTACTATAAAAATTACTCTAGAAAAATAACTTTCAATTGAGAATCTAAAACTCTATAGTCCCCTCCCCCACATAATATCAATACTTTTTTCCCAGTCAAAACAACTGTTTTTATGATATGATTTTCTATAACTTTTTAATAAAGGAATTAAGCTCTTATTTTATAGCATAGCAGGGTATATCTTTGGTCAGTTTTTGTTGAGAATACTATGAGAGTGACATAACTTTTCTGGCACCTTTTATCAAACTTTCTAGACTCTCTTCTTATAAAATAATTTCATTACTGTATCTCTGCTATCTCTCTGTATAATCTATTTATATACATACTAATATATATTTGTATATATGCATACACCCAAACAAACTTTAGGTTAATCCCCTGGGCTTTCATCATTTGAGATTTTAAGATGCAGAAATCTGGCTTGCCCTATTGTTACGATCACTAGCCCTTATGTTTTTTTTTTTTCTTTTTGCCTATTGTAATGTTTATTAGCTGAAAACTTTCCTTTCTTAAAATTATTGCACTTGAAATAACACTATCACTAGATTTTTTATTAGTTATCTATTTTATACATATTAATGTATACATGTCAATCTCAATCTCCCAATTTATCCCACCCCCCGATCCCCCCTACTTTCCCCCCTTGGTGTCCATATGCTTGTTCTCTATATCTGCATCTCTATTCCTGCCTTGCAAACTGGTTCATCTGTACTATTTTTCTAGATTCCACATATATGGAATATTTGATTTTCTCTTTCTGACTCAACTTTACTCTGTATGACAGTCTCTAAGTCCATCCACGTCTCTACAAATAACCCAATTTCGTTCCTTTTTATGGCTGAGTAATATTCCATTGTATATATGTACCACATCTTCTTTATCCATTTAGGTTGCTTCCATGACGTGGCTATTGTAAATAGTCACTAGCCCTTATGTTAACTTGTCCTATTATTTCCTTCAGTTTCTAATAGCTATTCCTTTGGGAGTAATACAAGTGCACCATCTTGGTAAAGTACTTTGCTGTTCACTAACGTCAAGAACTGCTCCTTGAAAATGATCACAGTTTGTTTTTACCCTTTGAGAACTACTAAATAAAATGTACAGCAGACACATTCACTCAGCACTGTATGACAAGTGTTAGAGATTCTACACCAATGGACAGGAACAGGCGTGGGCACCACCCTCAGTTATGTGAAAAAGGGTCAGGGAAGTCGTTCCTATAAAAGAAAGGCTTGAGTCGAAATTTGAAGGATGAAGGTGTGTTAGCTGGATTCTGAGGAGAAGATGAGAGCATTTCAGGCAGAGGGAAGAGTGAGTATAAACTTCTTATTCCAGGAAAGAGTGTAGCCTATTCCAGGAGCTGTTCAGCGGCCATGGCTCACGGGCCCAGCCGCTCCGTGGCATGTGGGATCTTCCCGGACCGGGGCACGAACCCATGTCCCCTGCATCAGCGGGCAGACTCTCAACCACTGTGCCACCAGGGAAGCCCAAGAAGGGCCATTTTTGAAGAGCGGGATCTGCCTCTAATGTCATCATGAAAGAGACAGATTCCCATAGCCAGACATTATCTCATAGCCACAACTTCTGACACAATTAAACATTTCTTTCGCTAAATCATTAGTATTCTGACCCTCAAATGTCTCCCATTTATCAACACCTTTGACTTTTGGAGGAAAGTTAAGCACACATAGAATCTCAGAGAATATAGGATTAAAAATGTTTGCATTAATGTATTTGATAAAATGATCAGAGGAAGATTAAATTACAAAATGTATGATGTGATATTACAATAAAGCGCCCAAATTATCCCAAGGTGTATATAACACAATTGGTGATGGGCTCCCTTACTTCTTCTACCCCAGCCCCTGCTGCTAAACATGGGTGCAGAGGCTAAGGCTTTCTCTTCTGGGTGGGGTGTGAGGTGAGATAGAGAAATAGTGGATGATCCAGTCTCTGGATTCCAGGAGCCTGCAGAGGGATCCCCATGTCCTCATGTTTTTCTGGCTCAATTTTCCAGATTCTTCAACTGCAAGTTTCCTGAATTCCATGCCACACTGTCCTAGACTCCCAGCCAGCCCCGAGATGGGGGGGTGGGAGTGGGGATGGGGAGGTAAGGAGATAGGGGCAAACTGAAGCAGGACTGTGTGGATCCGTGGCTGGAGCCTTACTGACACATTGGCCAGCTGCAGCCAGGCCATCCCATTAGCCTCACAGCAGCACAACTGTGTCTGTCACACTGAATTTTTAGGACTCTGAGCATGGCGTTATGGAGGTCTTCTTTCACACCCATTTTGCTGTGATATTTAGAACTACACCAGATAAGACAAAGTGAAGCATAAGTGTTGATTTATGTAGGATGCATAACTTGAGGCATTGAGCAGCCCGTGCTTTCCTGATTTTCCCCAAAGCCACCCTTTCCAGTGCCCTACTTCATCCTTGTGTCTGTGGGCATTTTTGCTCTTGCCCTAGGGGTTCTCAGAGCTTTAGCAGAGGATGCAGGTGTGATGGGGCAGATTTAAAGGTGGCTGCATTCCACTAAGCCTCCCACCCACCTTGCCTATAAAGAGAGGCTGTCAGGGAAGTTACATGAGGAGGTAAATCGTGCAGTGCCACAGGGAATTCTTGCTTGGGGATGACGCGCAGTACAGAGCCACATTCCTTCTCCAGTCCCCGAAGATGAGTTTGTGCTATTGGCTGCAAGGAGGACAGTGGAGGAATGACTTTGGTCCAGCTCTACTTGGGAAGGAGACAACAGGACTGCCATGCTCCATCCACGCCCTCCCACCCTGCAGTGTGTGTGATGTGGAGGGAATCCTGAAGGTCTGAGGCAAGGTGGGTACTAAACGGGGGAGCGGGCAGGCCTAGAAGCACACTTACACCAGCTGCAGCCCATGTGGGGAGCACTCAGGAGACCGCGGGCTCCCTCAAGGCCGTTGCATGATTTGCCCAGTGGTAAGGGTATCATCAGTCATAGGGTACGGGGAGGTATATAAGCTAACGAGACCTAGAAAACTCAGGGCTCCTTATTGTTCCACCGGACATGGGGCCATTTCATCCCTCAAATTTCTCTTCTTTTGCACTGGAGCTGATGTATCTCCCTTGTGATATTCCCAAAGGCCTTAGTCAAATGGAAGGTACAGAGGGAGAAGCTGAAAGATGGAGCCTCATTCTTGAATTATGAATCTAAATTCACTTGATTAGATTGCATTTAGCACAAGAGATCCAGAACATCTAGACTAAACAGACAGGGGCATTTGAGTTAGTAAATTAAAGCAATTCTAAACATAAAGCTGTATTTTTGTAGTACTAAATTTTAGTACTATCCTATTTGTGAAATATGATGTCAAATATACAGGGGGAATGAAGAGAGCGGGCTCTTTCATTATTACACAGATTTCATCTCACTTTCCCAAAAGGAAACTGCCTCACTTAAATCTGTGGACAGCATGAGCTGAGCCTCACCTTGCTCACAGTAGACTCCAGTGGTTCCTAGTGGACAGTGACAGGTGTATCCATGAGGCAATGAGACACAAGTTGCTCCTTTGCTGCAGTGGTGTGGAGGGTCATGCTCAGGGTCGCAGGTGGAAACTGTCTCCGTGCAAAAGGCTCCTTTCCATCCACTAGGACAGTTACAGCTGTAGGATAAGAAAGAAGGCAGCATGATTTGAGCACCTGTTGGGTATACACTCATGTATCCTCCTGATGTTAACTTGGCAGTTTTGCCTGAGGCTCCAAGACAGAAAAGATGTTGTATATGAAAGCCAATTGTGATTTAAACTACCAAGGTTCACATTGTCAAAGGAAAGAGCTAATAACTTGTTATGGGATTACTGGACTCCATATTAAGGATTTTAAAAGGTTCAGCCCGTGGAAATTGAAAGAAAATTTGATGAGAATCATTTCTTTGGACAAAACAGCGTTATAACTCCCTCTCCTCAACCTACCCCACCACCCAGGGGGAAAGCTGTGGATGGAGTGGTCTCCTAACCTAAGCCTAGAAAAAAGAAGTCCAGCTTCTATATGTTCCCTGATACTGGGGGATGCACAAGCCCAGCTCCAGGGGCTGCAGAAGGAGCCTCAAACCCTTCCAGTGGTGAGGCCAATGGTAGTGAACCAGGCGGGGGGCTGTGGCACTCTGAGTTAGGATCAGCTTGGGGACATATAAAAGAGACCTTGCCCAGAGGGTATCCTGGTATCTGAAGGAACCGTGGCAGTAAGAGGCAGTCAGTTTATGGCTGGAGCAGAATCTGAGGGGTAAAGGGCAGTACCCATTCTGAAGAGAGACTTTGTCTTGGTTTAGAGAATGATATTGGGAGGAGCCTGGTAGGGGAGTCTCTGATGGACTCAGCAAAGGTAGAGTTGACAGATAAAATGCAGGGCACCTACTTAAGTGTAAATGTCAGATAAACAATAAATAATTTTTTAGTATAAGTATGTTCCATTCAATTATTTGAATTTCAGCTAAGCAATATTTGAGATAAACAGAAAAATTACTTGTTTTTTGTCTGGAATTCAGATTTATCTGGGTGCCCTGTACTTTTCTCCCTAAATCTGGCAACAATACCGTTAGGGCACATGAGGGAAATGGTTAGCTTGAAATCCCTGCCTGGCACAGAGGACACTAAACCATCAGGTAAACAGTGTGAGTCAAGGGGGCCATTCGAGGATGGTGTGGGTGCAGAGTCAGAAACCACTGGCCCAGGGAAAGACAGCAGCAGGAGATCACACCTCCTCCTGAGACCTTTCATTCATGTGATGAGCTCTGGCTCGGTTTAGGGTAATAGCCTTGAAGAGTAAAGTGTTATTAGTATTTTGATGTGGACCATTTGAATTAATGATTGAGAGTGTATTTTTAAATTAAAGAGTTTATTAGTCAAGAGAAACAGAAAGTTCAATAGACCTCCCCATGTTTTAATTCAGGACCAAGAAAAGGATGACTCTATAAAATATGGCATGGGTATTTTGATAGGGATTGCATTAAATTTGTAAGTTGCTTTGGGTGGTATGGCCATTTTAACAATATTAATTCTTCTAATCCAAGAGCATGGATATCTTTCCATTTCTTTGTATCATCTTCAATTTCCTTTTTCAGTGTTTTACTGGACATTGGGCTGTTTCACCCCTCAAATTTCTTTTCTTTTGCACTGGAGCTGATGTATCTCCCTTGTGATATTCCCAAAGGTCTTAATCAAGTGGAAGGTACAGAGGGGGAAGCTTAAAGACGGAGCCTCATTCTTGAATTTCAGAGTTTTCAGAGTATGGGTCTTTCACTTCCTTGGTTAAGTTTATTCCTAGGTATTTTATTCATTTTGATGCAATTTTAAATGGGATTGTATTCTTACTTTCTCTTTCTGATAGTTCATTTTTAGTGTATCAAAATAATCATGACATATTTCAAAGAACTAAAGCAAATATTCCTAAAATTCATATGGGAAAACAAAAGACTCCAAGTTGCCAAAGCAATCTTGAGAAAAAAGAACAAAGCTGGAGGGATCATCTCCCAGACTTCAGACTATACTACAAAGCTACAGTAATCAAAACAGCATGGTGCTGGCACAAAAACAGACACATAGCTCAATGGAAGAGAATAGAGAGCCCAGAAATAAACCTATGCACCTGTGGTCAATTAATCTATGACAAACAAGGCGAGAATACATAATGGAGAAAAGACAGTCTCTCCAACAAGTGATGCTGGGAAAACTGGACAGGTACATGTAAAAGAATGAAATTAGAACATTTCCTCAGACCATATAAAAAAATAAACTTAAAATGGATCAAAGACCTAAATATAAGACCTGAAACCATAAAACTCATAGAAGAGAATGTAAGCATAACACTCTTTGACATAAATCATAGCAATCTTTTCTTTGGCTATATCTCCTAAGGTAAAAGAAATTAGAGCAAAAGTAAACAAATGGGACCTAATTAAGTGAAAAGCTTTTGCATAGCAAAGTAAACAATAGACAAAAATGAAAAGACAACCTATAGAATGGGACAAAATATTTGCAAATGTTATTACCAATAAGGGGTTAATACCCAAAATATATAAATAGCTCATACAACTCAATATCAATAAAAACCCAACCCAATCAAAAAATGGCAGAAGACGGGGCTTCCCTTGTGGAGCAGTGGTTGAGAGTCCGCCTGCTGATTCAGGGGACACGGGTTTGTGCTCCGGCCCGGGAGGATCCCACATGCCATGGAGCGGCTGGGCCCGTGAGCCATGGTCACTGAGCCTGCACGTCCAGAGCCTGTGCTCCGCAACGGGAGAGGCCGCAGCAGTGAGAGGCCCATGTACCACAAAAAAACCAAAAAAAACAAAAACAAAACAAAACAAAGAAGTGGCAGAAGACCTAAACAGACATTTTTCTAAAGAAGACATACAAATGGCTAACAGGCACATGAAAATATGCTCAACGTCATTAATTATTAGAGAAATACAAATCAAAACCACAATGAGTTATCACATCACACCTGTCAGAATAGCTATTAGCAAGAAGACAGCAAATAACAAGTGTTGGCAAGGATGTGGAGAAAAGGGAGCCCTTGTGCACTGTTGGTGAGAATGTAAATAGTGCAGCCCCTATAGAAAACAGTATGGAGTTTCTTCCAAAAACTAAAAATAGAACTATTATATGATCCAGCAATTCCACTGCTGAGTATATATATCTGGAAAAAACAAAAAGACTAATTTGAAAAGATACATGCACCCCAATGTTTATAGCAGCACCATTTACAACAGCCAAGGTATGGAGGAAGCAACCCAAGTGCCCATCAACAGATGAACCATAGATTTTTCCTTTTACATTTAAGTCTTAATACTTCTGAAATTATTTTTTTGTGTGTTTGATATGGGGTAAAGATTCAATTACAGTTTTCCACATGGATAACCAATAGTCCTAACACTCTTTATTGACTTGTTCATCCTTTTTCACTAATGAGCCCTGTCCATTTATGTAAGGTCCTGTGCCTCTCCATCCTGTTCCATTAGTCTGTTGGTCTGATCTTGTGTCTTAATTTCTCCCACTTTATAATAGGTCTTGATACCTAGGATGGCAAATTCTGCTACCCTTGTTCAGGGTTGTTTTGGCTATTCTTAGCCCTTTGCTCTTTCACATATTTTCCCATCAACTAGTCCCAAGTTCAAGGTAGGCAAATTTTCTTGCTTTCTTCTTGTTGTAAAATGGGCTTTCTTTCTTTTTTTTTTTTACATTGAGGGTGTACCTCTTAGGGGCCCCAGGCCTGTGAGCAGTCTCCTTAAAATTCCCCACTTGTGGCAGTCCTTCACTTTTAGGGCTGGTCCACTGTAACCTGTGCAGCCCTCAAAGGTAAATTCACACAGCCCCAAGGTTTTGACAGGAACTCGCAGCAAACGTCAACGTTGACACCTGTTTTCTAGACTCCTGCTTTCATTTCATATTGTTTTTACTTCAGGTAACAGTGTACTGAAAATATACATTTTATATTTTATTCAGATTTGAATATTTTCATTTGGAAATATCATTCAGTATATATAATCTCCCATACTTTCACAAACAGAACTCCCTATCAATAAATTTTTTCAAAAAGAAATAAAACATAATATTTAGAAACATCTTTCTATATTTATTAACTTCTACAACTTCATATTTAATGGTTTAATATTATTTCATTGAATTGATGAAATATACTTTATTCTCACAGTCACTTGTGAGATATTAGTTTAGATATTATGTTTTTAAGTTTTCACTTTCTACAAACAACACTGTGATAAAACTCTTGTAGCTAAATCTTTCTGCATATCTATGATAATTTTCTCAAGATAAATTCAAATATTATCATGACTTCTAGGCTTTGGATACGTATTCCAACCTGCCCTCCATAATAATTTTATCAATTTACATTACTATCATCAGCTTATGAGGATGCCCCTGAAATAACAGGTTTGTATGTAATTGAAAATATGGAACACTTTCACAGGCTTATTGTTTTTTACTGACCCAATAATCATTATTTCATTTCATTTTATTAAAATAAAAATGTTTTAGTGTCTGCCTAATTTTTATTTATTTATAAATAAATTTCACAAATTTTCACATATTTATCAAGAACATATTCATTTTGGGCAAAAGACCTTAATAGACTTTTCTCCAAAGAAGACATACAGATGGCCAATAGGCACATGAAAAGATGCTCAACATCACTAATTATCAGAGAAATGCAAATCAAAACTACAATGTGGTATCACCTCACACCAGTCAGAATGGCCATCATTAAAAAGTCCACAAACAATAAGTGCTGGAGAGGGTGTGGAGAAAAGGGAACCCTCCTATACTGTTGGTGGGAGTGTAAATTGGTACAACTATAGATGGAGGTTCCTCAAAAAACAAAAAATAGAACTATCATGTGGTCCAGCAATCCCACTCTTGGGCATATACCCAGATGAAACTATAATTTGAAAAGATATATGCACCCCTATGTTCATAGCAGCGCTATTTACAATAGCCAAGACAGGGAAACAACCTAAATGTCCACCAACAGATGAATGGATAAAGAAGAAATGGTATATATACACAATGGAATATCGCTCAGCCATAAAAAAGAGTGAAATAATGCCATTTGCAGCAACACGGATAGACCTAGAGATTATCTTACTAACTGAAGTAAGTCAGAAAGAGAAAGACAAATACCATATGATATTTATATGTGGAATCTAAAATATGTCATAAATGAACTTATCTACAAAACAGAAACAGACTCACAGGCATAGAGAATAGACTTGTAGCTGTCAAGGGGTAGCGGGTGTGGGGAAAGGATGGATTGGGAGTTTGGGATTCAAAGACGCAAACTGGTATACATAGAATGGATAAACAACAAGGTCCTACTGTATAGCACAGGGAAATATATTCAGTATCCTATAATAAACCATAATGGAAAAGAATATGAAAAAGAATCTATACATATATGTATATAACTGAATCACTTTGCTGTACACCAGAAACTAAAACAATATTGTAAATCAAGTATACATCAACAAAATAAAGAAAATATTCATTACAAATTCCTATATTTTCCTTTATTATTTGGTAGTCTAATCAAATTTGTTTCACCAAAATTTATTTCTCTCTCTCTATATATACACATACATACATATCTATTTAGTATCTACTATGCGCATAGCACTCTGCCAGGTCATACGGATGGCAGGTGTGTCAGGTGAGGGCAATGCTCAGGGAAAGCACTGCTGGGCCACCTACACTGAGGGACCAAGTGAACGGCACAGAGAGGTGCTCCTGGGACCCTGAGACCAGCATGGGGAAGAGCTCGTGGGAAGAGAACATAATTAACAACACAGCACCAACACACTGTTAGACTTTGGTTTTAGGAGGAATTTAAAACAAAAATTCTCAACAGTTTGGAACTTAGAGGTGGAGGCATAAGGCACATACATAAAAAGGTAAAAAATAAACAGAAGTCTCTGAGGGATGTTGCCATTTCATTAAATAATGTGTTTAGATGGGTCATGATGAAAGAAAATTTATATGCTTATTGCATTTGAGTTAATAGTTGTGCAAAAAAAATTGAAAAAGTTGTATGAGGTTCTCCAAAATGGAGAAAAACAAAATACAGAATTAACCTCTTATAGAATTACATAATGATTTTGATTATTGTTTGAAGATCACAAATAGCGTAAAATATGTAAAGGTCTTTTATATGAAAGTAGATTGTCTTACCAATTTCATAAAAGAAACCTCTCTAATGTCATTACCTTTGAAATTGATGATTGTATCATCTAGTGGTTCATTTTTATCTACTTGAAAAAAGAAAATTAAGAACAAAATTAGTCTCACTGCCTTAGAGACAGACATGGCAATGGTAAAATATTTATTTTACTATTAAGTAGATCTTAAATCACATTAGATATAATATAATACGGATGCTATAAACTTACTTGAAAATAATCTTTTCTAAACCTTGAAATTAATTCTTTAACATCTGTTCCTTTAATCACAGGTTTACTACTCTTCCCTGAGGAAGGTTGGTTTTGGAGAGGTATGTGTGTGAGGCATTCACATAGTGGGAAAAGCAGAAAAAAACAAAGAGAGGTAGATGTTCATTCATTAAAGAATATTTCCTGTTATCATTTTTTACATGCTATGTGTCTGACACTGTACTGAGCAACGAGCCTTCCACAACACATAAGCCCCCATTCTTGACCTCATGGACTTGCTCTTTGAGAGGGGATCACATTAGTAAGCAGACAATTTTAATACAATGTGACAACGGATAAAATGAATACTCTTGGAGCCCACTGGAAGGACACCTAAGCAACCTTAATGGGTTCAGGGAAGGCTGCTGAAGTGAGATTTGCCAACAAGAATGAGAGCATTGAGGGGAAGGGGCAGGAGAAGAGTAGGCTGGAGAAGGAAACTGTAGATAGCGGGCTGAGAGGGTTCAAGTGACACAGAGATGTGCAGGGAGTGACATGAACGATGAGCTATATTGAAGAATATTGACCTGGTATGTATAGGATGACCCCATAAATGCTCTAGTGATGTAGGTTGGTGGGATCTTACTGAGCTTTGACACTGTACAGTTTGCTTTGTGGGCCGTCAGACTCTGTAACCATAACTCAGTTCTTCCAACTGTTGAAAGCCTCTGCAGAAAATCCACAAATGAATGGATGTGGCCATATCCCAATTTTATTCACAAAAACGGGTGCTGGACAAGATTTGGCCTGTAGGCCATGGCGTGCTGACCTTACACTAGATCAGTAATTCCATGGGAGTAGAGGTCAGGGCTCTTTGCTCTCTGTTGCAGGCCCAGGACCTAAAGCAGTTCCTGGCATATTGGAATTTTTCATTGAACATCCTGGGAATAAATAAGTGAATGACTGAGTCATGACTGGTTTAGGGAGATAGCTGGATGCAGAGTCGCCTGGGCAGGGAAATGGCTCTGAGGATGGAAAGGTTGACGGGGGTGTGAGAAGCACTTGGTATGTGTGTTGGTACCTAGACGAAAGGTTCTAGCAACAGAAAACGTTTCCAGAGCTCACCTGTGCCAGGCACCCTGCTAAGCACGTCAAGTATGTTGGCTCATTCAGTCCACCTGACAGCCCTCCTAGGGGACTCCTGTCCTCAGCCTTATATTATGGGGCAGAGACTTGAGGATCAGATCAGTAAGCAAATTACATGGCTGGTGATGGGAGAGGGCATCCACCACAACTGCCACTCTTTGTCTCTTAATCTCATGGAAGTCTTTGGGGTTTCAGGATTAAATGACTGAAAGAATATGGTGCCATTATTGGGAATAGGGACATTCGGAGAAGAATATAGCTTAGTAGGAAAATATAAAAATCTACTTTTAGTTATACTGAGTTGGAGGTGAGAGCAGGTGATAACAGGCCTTTTTTCTCCCTTTAAGTACCTAATGAACTGGCTCTTGAACTTGTTGAATATTGAGAATGTAAGACAGATTTGTGAGTTAAGCAGAATAGCAGTCAAAGGGCTAAAGCATCCACTAGATAGTAGCTAAGAATATTAAAAAAAACCCTGAGGAATCATTGATATTATACATAGAACTGTTTTCTTATCTCAGGTCCAATCCCCAAATGTTTTCTATCCTCAATTCTTAATACATAAAGAACAATTTGCAGGTTCTTCTACCTCTAAACATGGAGAGGTGACAATGCAGAAGAAAATGTTAGTCATATTCAACATGAAGAATTTAACTTTCTTGTAATTAGACCATTCTAAGACTTCTGAAGTTTAGGATAAACATTGATGTATAAAAATTAATTGGAAATGAGATGATAGAAGGTTTAATATTTTTTGTTTTAGTATCATTTAAGCATGATTTACTTGCTTACTAATTTTTCACCACAGAATGAGCGCCGTGCCCCACTCTATTTTATACCAGGGTGAATACAAAACAGAAAACATAGTATTGCCCCTAAGGACTTTATGATAATTTATTTATAACAATGCATTTATATAATATATATGTGATACATGTAAAATATACTGTTCGAAGTTTATTTGGGCCTCACCTTTGTGCCAGGCACCATTTTAAGTTCTTTATATGCAGTAACTCATTTCATTCTCGTATTTATTCAATGAGATAAATGTAATTATTAGTCCTCAGTGTGTGGTTGAGAAAGAGACTTAGAAAAGTATAACCCCTGGTTACTCTATTTTTTCAGTTTACCCATCATACAGATTCTGGTTGCTTTGGATAAGAGAAAGTCTTTTATACATATTGAGCCTAATGAGGGCAGAGTTTTAGAATTCTCATTATGAGGTGAGAGCAGAAAGAAAAAGTTCTTGGAGAAAATTCACCTTGAGCTAGAGCTGTAAGAAATTTATGGCTACAGATTTGTGAGTTCTCTATGCATACGGAAAATCACAGATACAGCACTTAAAATGAAATCTATGTGGTGTGATAATAAAGCCATATGAATAATGGAATAAAAGCATGTTGCTTAGCAATGCAGGAGCATATGGCCTGAAGGATTCCACTGCTGCACATATGACATATTTCTCCATGATTTAAAGGAAAAGAGAAACATAGCTGGATCTCCTCCTCCTTAGACCATTTGTTGTGTTGGATGGCTTCATTAATGTCACTTTGCTTTCCTATATAACTTATTTTCATCTGAATAATAAGTTGGGAGAATAAGGTACGTGTGATATGACGGATATCATTTTATCTGCTAAAATTTATTGGATATCAAAATGACATGCTCAAAATTTAAGCCTTTGAAAAATATACAAACAAGTGTTAAACAAATGGGGCTCCCTGTACACTGGAATGTGGTCATGTAAAGACTCACCATACTTACAGGGAAGGGTGGTGACCATCACTCTACCTGCTGACGTTACCCTATGGCCTTCCGTTCCTTGCTGGGGAGATCATTCACCAAACTCTTTGATGATACCTCATGGAGTAAGAAGGATGAGATGCAGTTACTCTTTACACACTAATAAAAGTACTGGCAGCCATCTGTGGGCCTCAATCCTAATGGTTCTGTTCTCCAGGTGTAAGTGCCCAAACGTATTGTGTTAACAGTTGGACTCAACTCCTCTTAAACAGAGAATTGTCTTTGGGAAACTCTCTAGGTGAGCTGCTTGGAGTAGATGGTGGACCCTAGTTGCATTAATGTGAGCATAAACCCGTACTATAAAAAGAAAATAGCTAAATTGCTCTGGCCAAGGCCAGGAGGGAAGTTTGGTTTGTTCTAACCTAGAGAGTCATTTGGAGCAATATAAAGCAATGACAAGAAGACAAAGAGATGGGGTGGAATGACCATGTATTCACTGCTATGGTGAGATGACCAAGACACAGGATGAGAGTTGTTTAGGTGGGTATAAACATTTCCCTTCTATATCTGCATGCATCCTGTCCCCCTGCACCAACATAAAGTCTGATCCATCTCAAAGTGTGCGTGGCCTTGTTAACTTAGTAGAAGTCAAAGAGGTTGATTGTCACTTTTAGGCATACATGGTCGGGAGTAGAGGCTGTGTGGGTGGAAGCAGGACCATGGAACCAGAGATGGCTTTGAGAACATTCACCTTTCTCCTGGAACCTGCATTAATCTTGGAAAGGTCTTTGGACTTTCATAGTTTATGCAGATCTCAAGGATCTTATAGAAAGTGAATGACATCTGAGTTACACAAAAACCAAGAGAGAAAAATTATTCCCCTTAAACCAGAGTAATAGGGAGGCTTGATAAAATCTACACTGAATCCTTACTTTTGACTCTTATTTTCTAGCTACTTCAATAATAGAGGAACAGAAAGTAGGAATTTAATTTATAATTTACATCCTTCAAATACGTTTTCCATAGGTGGTACCAAATAATGGATTTACTTTGTTTCGGCAGCTAAGAACTGAAGATGGAGAAAGATTGGAATAAAATATCCCCCAATTTTAAAGGTAGTTATCTATAACTGGTGTGATCATGAATTTTTTTTTTATTTTATACCTTATGAATTTTACAAATCAGACAAAATGTGAATTATGTGTACTATTGTTTTTTAATTCAAATGTATATAAAAGTAGAAAAAAAATAGTATCAATGAACCTCCTTGAACCCATTGCCCGCTTCAAATTATCAATTCTCAGCTCTTTAGTTTCATTGTTTCTTTCTCCACCCCTTTTTTTTGCCAAAATTTTTTTTTTTTTTTTTTTGGTACACGGGCCTCTCACTGTTGTGGCCTCTCCCATCGCGGAGCACAGCGGCCATGGCTCACGGGCCCAGCCGCTCCGTGGCATGTGGGATCTTCCCGGACCGGGGCACGAACCCGTGTCCCCTGCATCGGCAGGTGGACTCTCAACCACTGCGCCACCAGAGAAGCCCTTGCCAAAATCTTTTGAAGCAAGTCTTACTTTATCTGTAAATACTATAGTATATATAACTAACACATAAGAAACTTTAAAAAAGAAAACCACAATAGTATTATCAGACCCAACAAAATTAACACTAATTCCTGTCATCTAATTTTTGTGTTCAGCTAATTATGATTGTCTTGAAAAAGTATTTTTTTTTTGAAAAAGTATTTTTTTGACAATTCATCAGCACCCAAATAAGTTCCACAAATGCACCTGCACAGTATTTCTTTTTTTTTTTTTAAAGAAGATGTTGGGGGTAGGAGTTTAGTAATTTATTTATTTATTTTTGCTGTGTTGGCTCTTCGTTTCTGTGCGAGGGCTTTCTCTAGTTGTGGCCAGTGGGGGCCACACTTCATCGCGGTGCGCGGGCCTCTCATTATCGCGGCCTCTCTTGTTGCGGAACACAGGCTCCAGACGCCCAGGCTCAGTAGTTGTGGCTCACGGGGCTGGTTGCTCCGCGGCATGTGGGATCCTCCCAGACCAGGGCTCGAACCCGTGTCCCCTGCATTAGCAGGCAGATTCTCAACCACTGCACCACCAGGGAAGCCCACACACTATGTGTCTTAAGGCTTGTTACTGAGATAAAAATTCTCCCTGTGCATTTCTTCCCACACGTGCTATTTTTGTGTGACTTGTCCAGTAGAATTTTCCACTCTGGATTTGGCTCTTTATATCCTTATAATGTCAGTTAGCTTGTTTTCCTCTATTGCCCATATCTCTCATAAGCTTATAGATATAGAGGCTTTATTAGATTCACATTTGGGCTGCTTTATGGGTGGGACTGTGCAGTTCTACATACATCACATTAGAGGCACACAATGCTTGTTCTACATTTAATTATGTTATGACTGACCAGTTGGTTCAAGTGGCGTCAGCTTGATACAACCATTGTATAGTTTTCTATCAACCTTTCACTGAGTAGTTCGAGCAGCCATTATTTCCTTGGTGGTTACAAAATGGTGTTTCTCATTTCTATTATTTATCCTGCACTATTAGATCAGATCTATTAAAAATTACTCCTCATCCATTGTCTGGCTAGTTAATATTATTTAGTGCTATCTATTGCTGCACAATAATTTACCTCAGAGCTTAATGGCTTAAAGCAATAATAAACATTTATTATAATGACTCATAATAAGTCACTGTGTTTTCAGGCTTTGTCACCTGAAAACTCATCCTCTATCCCACTGCCCCAGGGACTAGATGAAATACAGTGTGACTATTATTAAAACTGTTCAGTGGATAGGATCATTTAACCCTTAAATTTAATAATTTAAGGAAGGCAGAAGTCATAAACTGTCATTCCAGAATCTCCTATTATTTGCACAAGTCAGCCTACTCAGGTGGGAGGAGACTGCAGGAGGATGTGTCTACCATAGACAAGAATCCCCGTGGGCTGCTTGGAAGCTGGCTACCATTCCTGCAATACGGTCTTGATAGGAAAAGAAGGTTGAACGCTTCCTCTTTATCAAACTGCAGAATAAGTGAGTGGTGCACTCGCAACCTCTAGGGAGACAAGTTTCTTTTCCTCCCTTGGTGGGGGTGGGTGGAGTATCGTAACAACTATGTACATTTACGTACTGGCATGTTTAAAGCCATCATAGACATTATTCTGTGTATTTCTGAAGTCATCCCATCTTTGGTCAGTGGGAGTCTCCTTAAGCTGGCTCCTGTCTTCTTTTTCAACGGCCCTAGTAGTCTTTGATATCTCTCACTTTCAGGCACAAGAAGACATCCAGGCTTATAGCATACATTTCCTACCCCAGATTTGAATGTCCAAGTCTCCAAGAAGTCCTGATTTATTTTTAGTGGAAAATGGCATTTGGAGATGACAATTTTGACACTAGAGCTAGTCATTGCTGCTGGGTTATTATTGTTTCTAGGTTACTTTAGTGGACATAGCTAAGGAATAAGTTTTTTAGAAAGAGAAAATTAAGTCATGAATTCATATGTTATTTCTAGTTCAAAATAAAGACGAAAAGATTCTTACTTCTTTCATTTTATGTCTATATCTCTTGTCTCTTATGCTAAAGATCTTTGTTCCTAATGATATTAACATAATTAGTAAATATTAACATAATTACTAATTTTGTTTATATCCATCCATCTAGCCAGCTGTCTAGAATCTTGCTATCTAGCTATTTTTATCTGTAGTTCCAAAATAACAATAACAGTGCTACCACTAATATCAAGACCACAGGATGCAATTTAGGATAGCTTTATGATTCTTTTTGTCCTTAGACTGTAACCCACTGTACAGCTGAAATACTTTAAAAAATCAATTGAATTAAATCTCTATACTTGGTTATGGCACCAACTTGAAATATGGTTAAATTCATTTATTTTCTTATTTTCTTTCAATGTTTAAGAATTACTCTTTTTCATTTTTTGATTTACCAGGTGAAACATTTACCTAGTCCCCAGGAAACTGTAAAGCAAATTGTATTTTGAAAAGCCTAGCTTTCATCCTATCACTTTCCCTTGTTCTCTTCCTCATTCTATAAGTAACTATCTATAATTTTTTTCTGTAATCTTCCTTTCTTAAAAAAATAATGAGCATATGTGTAATGTGTATCTATATGTATATACTTATATCTATTTATCTACATCTAACTATCATTCCCTCTTCTTACATGTTTCTTTACCCTTTATTCACCTAATGTATCCTGAGGATCACTCCATAGCAACAGATAAGCTTTATAGCTGCAGAGTCCTCCACTGTTCAGCTTTACAATCTAGGGATGAACATCTTTTGCTTTAACAAATAAAGTTTGCTCTAGTAAACTGCAGTGCCTGTTTCTCTACAGCCTCACCACTAGATGAGTCAATTTTTTTTTAGCTCTTTGCTAATCTCATAGTTAAGAAATACTCTCCGTCTTAACTTGGAACCCCTAGAAAACAGAGACTAAAAGCAATTCCAAGGAAATAAGGAACCCTCTGGCAAGTAAGCAAGAGTGAGGGAAAAGCAAAGTGGGGGGAAAGGAGGAAAAACTAATGCAGGGTAGTGAGTTACCAAGCTAGCTACATGCAGTTGGTTGCTTGGTAAGGGGAGTGTTTCTCCAGAGGCTGGACAGGGTGATACAATTAATCTGAGTATATTGCAGGGAAAAAAATTATAGCAGGAACAGATAGGTTGACATCCAGTCATGATACACCCTGCATGACAGATTAAAGGATTTACACTGTGTTGCTTTGGCAATGAAAAACAACATTTTGGGTGGGAAAGTGATAGGAGCAAAGAGGCTTTTAGGAGGAGACACCCTGGATTAGAGTAAGGAGAGTTTAGGCAACAGGACACTACTTGGCAAACAATCACATAGTCCAGCAGGGGAGTGCTGGAAAACAGGACTAAGCACTGTTGGATGAAATGTACAGAAGCAAGGAATTCTTAATTTGGAGAGTTTGGGGGTCGCTCTGATTGGGATCTAGGGGATTGGGATCTAGGGAGTTTGTAAACCTCTAAAATGTTATGTAAATTTTGTGTCCTAAGTATGTTCATTCTCAGGGGAAAGAATTTTTAGCTTTCACCTGATTCTTAAAGGCATCTGTGAGCCAATAATTAGGAAACCCTGGGTCACTGAGCTTTTGTGTTCACTGATCAGTTTATGTTGTAAGTATACCTCATTTATGAACTTAGTATAAATCTCTGATGATTCACATTTTATATCCACATTCTCTGAATTCCTATTGTACTTACTGTCTGTGCTGCTCAGTTTTACATCTAGCTTGGTTTTCTAAGATTTGCTTTTCTTACACTGTACTTTTCTCAAAGGAACTCATCTGCATATTGCCCTCAGTCACTGTCAAAATATGATTTTAGGGTTAAGCAAAGTGCAACTTAAATGAAGTAAAATCTGCTTAAGAACACATTGTATCAGGGTGGGGGGTGGAGGGTGGGATGAACTGGGAGATTGGGTTTGACATATATACACTAATATGTATAAAATAGATAACTAATAAGAACCTGCTGTATAGTACAGGGAACTCCACTTTGCTGTACAGTAGAAAGTAACACAATATTGTAAAACAACTGTACCCCAATTAAAAAGCAAACAAACAACAAAAAAAGGAACACATTGTACCAAACATGTGAACATATAGGGCTAAGTTAGAACTAAAGAAAAAAGGTTTTTCAAACCTTGGCTACCTACTAACAACAGCAATAGTTTATTATGTTTTTCCTGTTGCATCAGAGTTCATCCCAAGAGCACAAAGGCCTTACTGGGATGTAATACTGCCTTATTATCCTCCTCTCATTGGAGACATTGCATTCGAATGCAGCTGGGTCTGTGTGTGCTGACGTATTTGGAGCAGGAAAGCAGGGCTTTGTTCAGTCTGCTGGAGCCCAGCGCCGGGTCCAGCCTCATCAGACCCCACCCCTCCTTACTTGGCGTGGGAACAATGCCTCCCACCCCCAGCTGTGAGGCATAGAACTACAGGGCAGCATTCTGAGTTCTTTTAAAAAGTTTTTATACCATTAAGCTGTGCATTGTTGAGACATTTTGACCACCTTTCAGATTTAGCTTTTAAAATTGATTCCAAACACTGAAATTTATGCCTCTGGGTTAGGACTTGCCTCTTGAGCATTTAAAAAGTATTTTATTATGTACATTAGTTATTTTTCAGGAAAAGACTGAACTTTAGTTTTGAATTGTCTGTAATGTTACCTAGAAATTCAATTTAATATTACTCTGCTTTGGGTGAAAAAGCATAGAGTCATATAAAATTAAGAGCCTGGGACTAGGTCAAGGATAGAGGAAAACTTCTTAAACACTATTGAAAAGTATGTTACAAAACCACATCTTTGGGCTTCCCTGGTGGTGCAGTGGTTGAGAGTCTGCCTGCCGATGCAAGGGGACACGGGTTTGTGCCCCGGTCCGGGAAGATCCCACATGCCGCCGAGCGGCTAGGACTGTGAGCCATGGCCACTGAGCCTGCGCGTCCGGAGCCTGTGTTCCACAACGGGAGAGGCCACAACAGTGAGAGGCCTGCGTACCGCAAAAAAACAAACAAAAAAAACCAAACACATCTTTTTCCTTTAAAAAGAGGATTCTTATTGAGATTAGAACAGAATTACAAAAACTGTCAAAAAGAATAAAATTCTCCTTAAACTTCTGCTGTTACTGGAGCTAAATGTCCATGAGTGGAAACATTAATATTTTTAAATAGTTCTATTGAGGTGTAGTTTACATACAATACATTCATGTCTTTTAAGTTCAGGGAGCCATAATTTTAATGTCATTATATAATAGTCACAAGAGCTATTTCTGACTCTACAGTAATGCTTCACATGTAGTTAATATACTAAGTATTTTGTTGTTATATCAATAAGATGATCCCAAACATTGGTCAGAATTTTGGTGAGAAAGACTTTGGGATCTTGTTAGGAAATGTGTCAGTGGTATCACTCCCGTTGTACATTATTACTCAAGTCTACTCTTTATTCAGATCAAGACTCTCGTGTTAGGCTGTGAGACACAACTTTCCACCCACACAGGAACTCATGAAATCTCCAGGGTATGTGTTATCAGGGAAGGTACTTCCAACTTGGAGAAAATACAAAATGCCATTTGAAGGTATATCTTTAACATTGTTTTTTACATCCAGCAGATAAAAAGCTTTTGTTACATTATCTTAAAAATGGTCCTTACTATTTACGTTCTGTAGAGAATATTGACTCAGACACTGAAGATTTGGTTTTGGGTCCTGTGGAACTACTTACAAGGCTCTCGGGCCTCATCTTGGTTCTCTCGTAATCTCTGGGGCTTAGTGTCCCATCAGTGATATTGGGACCAGGATAGTTGCCCTGACTAATTTAGAGAGTTTTAATTAGGAGCAATGGAAATGATGTAAGGAAAAATTCTTTGTTAGCCACAAAGTGCTGGTCAATTGTAAGGTATTACTTTTGTTATCACAAATCAAGAAAATGTTCTTTATTAATCAAAATCATTTGCAAATAGTTCTAAGTATCTATCTGAAACTTGAGTCCCCCTAAAACCGAGCTCCTCTGCTGAGCTTGTAGTTCAACTCTCTATCCAACATGTTGTTCCCTTTCTTGTCCAATCCTATTCCCCTCAAGATTGAGGAGTATCAAAGAAAAGGGGATTAAACTGAGCAGGACACTGTGGGGCCCTTCTGGGGCCCAAAACCTTTCCATGTCCCTTGTTTCTTGCTTGTAGGAAAAAGACTTTCAGTCTCTTTGGCCTCCCCTGAGTTCCAAAGGATAGATTCAAAGAGTTACTAATTAGGAGAGTGAGGAGATGCAGAAAGAAGCAACAGTGCAGGATAGGGCAGGGTCCTGGTTCTTCCTTGGGTGATATACATAACAACCTGACACATGTCTCTGAGTTCTTCTACAGGAACTAAGGCTCCCACCCAGGTGGAGGATGGTAACTCCAGGCTGAGCACAAGCATGGGGACCCAGACTGGTTGGAACCAGAAAGCCAATGACTGAGATACCTGGGACACCACCCTGTTACCTCACCACCAACCAATCAGAAGAAAGTCACACACCCTGCAGCCCTCCCACAAATTTTGCCTGTAAAAATTCTTACCCCAAAATTGATTTTGGCAGGTGAGAGGACCTTGGTTCTTGTCTTCTCTGGAGAAAGAATTCCACAAAGAGACCAAGGTTATAAGGCAGAGTTTATTAGAAGCACAGTACCTGTGGGAGAGTGCACCAAGAAGCAGTTTATTTAGGGCAGGAGTGAAAGTTACACACTTGGAGAAGAAGAGCATGGATGTCCTTGAGAGTGAGGAACACATGATAGGGACAGCCTAGGTTGTTAATATGGGGTTAATCTTCCAGATTTAGAAGAGGGTGCCTCCCCTTTCCCTCCCCTGTGATCACATTGTCTGCAGTTTCTTATTTGGGCTTCCACCAGGCCCCATTTTGACTCTTTCCCATGAGCACATAAGCGAAAACCCACAGGGTGGAGGTGGGTAAAAACTGCAATGCTAATGATATTATAATGATATTACAATGTGTCCAAGGCTACTAGAGGATAGCTAGAGATGCCCTCTGTGTGTGTGTCAGTCTGGGAAATCTCCTTGACCACAAGAATGTGGAGGCTGAGGTGGTCCTCCTCATCTTTCCTCTGTTTAGGGCTCATCATACTAATAGTAGTTTATCTCAAAGGGTCAGCATGAAACCTGCTGCAACAGATTAACCTGAAGCCTATCTATCTCTTACCGCAAAGTGCATGCTCCACAATTCTCATGGTCAGAGTTTCTTGCTCAGATGTTACAGATTTTCTGTTTTAGATGCCATTTCTCCTTGTGTCATGGCCTCATTTAGTGCAAAACTGGGAGATGGCTTTGCCTTCTGCCTAATGTCTATATATAAGGAGGCTGTTCTTGGACCTGGCTCCAGCTTTCCTGCCTCCAAACCATTGGAGAGTTTGGGCATTTTGAGCATGAGCTGCCCGTTCTCCTTGCTTGGCCTTTGCAATAAACCTTTCTCTGCTCCAAACTTGGGTGTTTCCGTTTGTTTGGCCTCCATGTGCATCGGGCACACGAACTTGGGTTGACAACATATCTAAACTTGGTGCTATATATTCAGGATAGACACATGTGGCTCTGAAATGGACACCTGTAGGGCCTTTGTTCCATAGGGATAATGAAGAGCTGGGATGGATCTCCTGCCTTCACCTTCAACTCCATGTGCTTTCTTCCTGCCACTTCCCATTCTGAATTATTACATTCTTTATTATTAGCAGTTTATTTATGATCACATTAAAAAATAACAAGAACACCTAGTAAGTCACCTGAAGAATGACCATATTTCTTTAGATAAAATGAGGTAAATTTGTGCCTCTAAATAAGGTTAAAAATAAATAATTAATTAAGCTTAGTTATGGGACAAATAGACTGCATAAGTTGCAAAGCAAGTAAAAAGTTTTGGTAAAAATTGTAAATAAGTAAAGATAAAATCGTAATGGTAAAGCTAATGCCAAAAAATATTGTTTCCTGATGGTGGCATCAGAAGCCTCAGGGCTTGTCCCTAGCACCTCCATGGACTTGATCAAGCTATCCATGTTTTTCTTAAAAATTTCCCATAAAATTCAGCTAACAGTTTTAACATATTACAAAGCACATTAGGTATCTTGGACATCCCGAAACATAGCAAGCTTATTCATACTTGGTTTGGATTAATTTAGACTTGACTCCCTACAAGCCCTCCTGCCACAATCTCATATTCAGTAGATCACAAAACACCATGAATATTTCTCTACAATATCTTCTAAATTAATTTTTTTGTTTCCTTATCTATGGTTATTTTGGATTTCCAAATCTGTCTCCCAGTAACTCCCCAATATACCCATCCTGCAAAGGGATGTTGAGATAACTTGCATACATCTGTCTTTACCATGGCCCTTTCCTGCTCAGGAACTGTCTGCATCTCATTCTTGATATAAATCAAATCTGTTACCTTTCATGTAAGTTTTGCATCCTTCTATACTTCCTCTGTCCCATTTCTCATAGCCAATCAGTAGACTATCCAGTTTAGTCAATTTGGCTTCATTAATGTGAGCATGGGGTCACTGTGCTTGTCCTTCCATTTGTATGTTTGCTTAGAACTTTTGGAACTAAGATTCCTTCTACTTTTTCATTGATTCATTAATTGAATGAATACTTAATGAATGCCTGTTCCATGCTAGGCACTCTTCTAGGTATGAAGATACACTGGTACTATGAGAGATCAGGCCCATTCTCAGGGAAAAATAATAGCCAATATATAAACGAACAATAAATAAACAAAATAGGACAATGATATATTATGGAGAAAGTAAAATATGATAATGTGATAGAGAATGATCGGAGGGAGGGATAGTTTTGGGCTGGTCTAAGGGAGTCCCATTCTGAGGAGGTGAGACAATGGCAAGAAGGAGGCAGCCGGATGGAGACTGAAGGCGAAGGTCCTCCAGCTGGAAGACATAGCGTGAAGGTCTAGAAACAGAAATGAGCTTGGTGTGTTCAAAAGATAAAAGTAGGTTAACTGTAGTGAGTGAGGAGGAAGAGAGATGGTCTGAGGGGGGCGGGGCCAGATCATGTAGGGCTTTATAGCTCATGAGGAAGGGTTTAATTATTTTTACATGTCCTGAGAAGTCACTGGAGTGCTTTTGGTAAGAAACAGGAAGATCTAGTGACCATCTCCTCCCCCCGCGTCCTATGTGCTTTCTCTCCAGCCCAAGGTACAGTGATGATCAGTTCTTTGAACTTTGCACTTTGTTTTTGATCATCTTCTAGTGTGGAGGGGAACTGTTTGGGGCTTTCTAAACTACGTGTGCTCTCCCCTGTCTTCCAGGGGAGCCTCTGATTCCCCACTGCCCCTCTCTTTGCAATCAGCCAGTGTTAGCAGTGAGTCATACCTTCTGATGTGTCCTGGGAGAAAAACTTTGACAATTCAGTTTTCTATCCAATCTCACGCGTGTATGAGACATAGAAATGTATGAGTAGCCACAGTGGAAGGAACTGAAGGACAGAGAGCTTCCTTCCTCTTTATTTGGTGTATTCCCGGAGCCCGTCATATACCACTTATGCACGAGGACATGCTCAACGAAGTAACTTATTTATAAGACAACATTCCTTTGTTTATTTTCTTCCCACCCAACAGACTCACATTTTGTTTTATATTAAAGTAGTTCAGAAACCAAACTGTACAGCTTTGCTGGGGTCCACCTAGAGAGGAGAGGCTCCTTTCTAAGGGAGCCCAAACCCAAATATAAAAGCAAATCACAAATGTGAGCCCTTGTAAACCCTTGTAAGGCGAACCTCTCTGGCAACACTCTCAACACCATGAATTTAAGATAGTCTATTTTTTCCTGTAATGAGATGTAGTGATTCAGTTTCATTATCATAAATGCTGTGCTGATCCATTTCTAGTTGCCTTTATCTGTCCCCCAGTCATCTAGCAAGTCTCCATAAAAATATTTTAAATAAGTGTCAGTTTGTGTTCCTAGTTTGCGCGAGTAGAGGACCAGGTAGAATGCAAACAACTTGCCACATTCTTTCCTAATAATGTCACACTTACTAAACAGTCGATCCCTGCTCCACACACGTGCCACCGTTGCCACATTTCATCAAGCGACAGGGAGAAGCATCACACTGGCCAACGCTGCGCCCAGCATTTGGGTGGCCCTCAGGCGTCCCCAGGCTTCTGAAATGGCCATTCTTCTTAGTGCGAACTTGCAAAGTAAAAATACAACCTTGAAAAGAGAAAAAAATACTTCAGTTTAAAAAATGGAAGAAATGGATAAAACAAGAAGACAATTATTTTTCATTTTTAAAGGAACATTTTTCAAAATAAAGTAATACATGTTAATTTAATGAAAAGAAAAACAGAAGCACAGGGTGAAAAATAAAGTTATCTACCATATCACCACTCCAGAGAAAACAGTTACTAACATTTTGAGAAATATATATATATATATATATATATATATATATATGCATACACACATATACATACATATACAGAGTTTTTTCTATGCTTAGTTGTATTTTCTTTTAAACAAAAGTAGGATCTTGCATGAAATATTTAAAATATATATTGTACCAAAAATTTGTAGAGCATAAATACCTTTAACTCTTTTCTCATAGCATTAACTATTTTTAAATGATAGCATAATAGTCTCTTAGATCATAATATACTTAAATTTCAATTATTGAACTATTGACTCATTTCTTTTTTTTGGTATTAAAAATAATGCTATAAGAAATTTATTACATGTATACCATGTGCATTTGCTAAGTATTTCCTTAGTATACATTTCCAGAAGGAAAACTACTAGGGTAACAGATATGGGTGCTTTGCAGCATGCCCAAGTGTCATGGATATTTTGCACAGTTATGTCTCCCGCACCAAACACAGGGACACCTGCCTCTTCACAGGCACCACAATGCAAGACTTTATTGTCTGCTTTATTTTTAAAGGAAATAAATAATAAAATGCCTTTGCTATTTTTATTTTTTAAGATCTTTATCGGAGTACAATAAAGTACAACATTGCTTTACAATGTGGTGTTAGTTCCTGCTGTATAAAAAAGTGAATCAGCTATAAGTATACATATATTCCCATATCCCCTCCTTCTTGCATCTCCCTCCCACCCTCCATATCCCACCACTCTAGGTGGTCACAAAGCACCAAGGTGATCTCCCTGTGCTATGCAGCTGCTTCCCACTAGCTATCGATTTTGCATTTGGTACTGTATATAGGTTAATGCTACTCTCTCACATCGTCCCAGCTTACACTTCCCCCTCCCTGTGTCCTCAAGTCCATTCTCTGCATCTGTGTCTTTATTCCTGTCCTGCCCCTAGGTTTGTCAGAACCATTTTTCTTTTTTTTTAGATTCCATATATATGTGTTAACATACGGTATTTGTTTTCCTCTTTCTGATTTACTTCACTCTGTATGACAGACTCTAGGTCCATCTACCTCACTACAAATAACTCAATTTTTTTCGTTTTATGGCTGAGTAATATTCCATTGTATATATGTGTCACATCTGCTTTATCCCTTCATCCGTCAATGGACATTTAGGTTGCTTCCATGTCCTGGCTATTGGAAATAGTGTGCAATGAACATTATGGTACATGACTCTTTTTTTTTTTTTTGCACGGGCCTCTCACTGTTGTGGCCTCTCCCGTTGCGGAGCCCAGGCTCCGGATGCACAGGCTCAGCGGCTATGGCTCATGGGCCCAGCCACTCCGCGGCATGTGGGATCTTCCCGGACTGGGGCATGACCCTGTGTCCCCTGCATCAGCAGGCCGACTCTCAATGACTGCGCCACCAGGGAAGCCCTACATGACTCTTTCTGAATTATGGTTTTCTCAGGGTATATGCCCAGTAATGGGATTGCTGGGTCATATGGTAGTTCTATTTGTAGTTTTTTAAGGAACCTCCATATTGTTCTCCATAGTGGCTATATCAATTTACATTCCCACCAACAGTGCAAGAGGGTTCCCTTTTCTCCATACCCTCTCCAGCATTTATTGTTTGTAGACTTTTTGATGATGTCTATTCTAAGCAGTGTGAAGTGATATCTCATTGTATTTTTGATTTGCATTTCTCTAATAATTAGTGATGTTGAACATCTTTTCATGTGTTTGTTGGTCATCTGTATGTCTTCTTTGGAGAAATGTTCATTTATATCTTCCATCTACTTTTTTGATTGGGTTGATTTTTTGATATTGAGCGGCATTAACTGCTTGTATACTTTGGAGATTACTCCTATGTCAGTTGCTTCATTTTGCAAATATCTTCTCCCATTCTGAGGGTTGTCTTTTCATCTTATTTATGGTTTCTTTGCTGTGCAAAAGCTTTTAAGTTTCATTAGATCTCATTTGTTTATTTTTGTTTTGATTTCCATTTCTCTAGGAGGTGGGTCAAAAAGGATCTTGCTATGATTTATGTCATGGAGTGTTCTGCCTATATTTTCCTCTAAGAGTTTTATAGTCTCTGGCCTTACATTTAGGACTGTAATCCATTTTGAGTTTATTTTTGTATACAGTGTTAGGGAGTGTTCTAATTTCATTCTTTTACATGTAGCTGTCCAGTTTTCCCAGCACCACTTATTGAAGAGGCTGTCTTCTCTCCATTGTATATTTTTGCCTCCTTTATTGAAAATAAGGTGATCATATGTGTGTGGGTTTATCTCTGAGCTTTCTAACCTTTTCCATTGATCTATATTTCTGTTTTTGTGTCAGTACCATACTGTCTTGATGACTGTAGCTTTGTAGTATAGTCAGAAGTCAGGGAGCCAGATTCCTCCAGATCCATTATTCTTTCTCAAGATTGCTTTGGCTACTCCTGGTCTTTTGTGTTTCCATACAAATTGTGAATTTTTGGGCTCTAGTTCTGTGAAAACTGCCAGTGGTAGTTTGATAGGGATTGCATTGAATCTGTAGATTGCTTTGGGTAATATAGTCATTTTCACAATGCTGATTCTTCCAATCCAAGAATATGGTATATCTCTCCATCTGTTTGTATCATCTTTAATTTCTTTCATCAGCGCCTTATAATTTTCTGCATACAGGTCTTTTGTCTCCTTAGGTAGGTTTATTTCTAGGTGTTTTATTCTTTTTGTTGCAATGGTAAATAGGAGTGTTTGCCTAATTTCTCTTTCAGATTTTCCATCATTTATGTATAGGAATGCAAGAGATTTCTGTGCATTAATTTTGTATCCTGCTACTTTACCAAATTCACTGATTAGCTCTAGTAGTCTTCTGGTAGCATCTTTGGGATTCTCTATGTATAGTATCATGTCATCTGCAAACAGTGACAGTTTTTCTTCTTTTCCAATTTGGATTCGTTTTATTTCTTTTTCAAGATGCTTGATATGACTTCAATTTTCTTAAATTGACTGAGGCTTGATTTGTGACCCAATATGATATCCTAGAGAATTTTCCATGAGCACTTGAGAAGAAAGTATATCCTGTTGTTTTTGGATGGAATGTCCTATAAATATCAATTAAGTCCATCTTGTTTAATGTACCATTTAAAGCTTGTGTTTCCTTATTTATTTTCATTATGGATGATGTGTCCACTGGTGAAAGTGAGGGAGTAAAGTCCCATACTATTATTGTGTTACTCTCGATTTCCCCTTTTATGGCTGCTAGCATTTGCCTTATATATTGAAGTGTCCTATGTTGGATGCATAAATAATTACAGTTGTTATATCTTCTTCTTGGATTTATCCCTTGATCATTATGTAGTTTCCTTCTTTGTCTCTTGTAATAGTCTTTATTTTAAAGTCTATTTTGCCTGATATGAGAATTGTTACTCCAGCTTTCTTTGATTTCCTTTTGTATGGAATATCTTCTTCCATCCCCTCACTTTCAGTCTGAATGTGTCCCTAGGTCTGAAGTGGGTCTCTTGTAGACAGCATATGTATGGGTCTTGTTTTTGTACCCATTCAGCCAGTCTATATCTTTTGGTTGGAGCATTTAATCCATTTACATTTAAGGTAATTATCAATATGTATGTTCCTATTACCATTTTCTTAAGCGTTTGGGGTTTGTTTTTGTAGGTCTTTTCCTTCTCTTGTTTTTCCTGCCTAGAGAAGTTCCTTTAGCATTTGTTGTAGTGCTGGTTTGGTGGTGTTGAATTCTCTTAACTATCACTCTCTGTAAAGGTCTTAATTTATCCTTCGAATCTGAATGAGATCCTTGCTCGGTAGAGTAATCTTGGTTGGTAGGTTTTTCCCTTTCAACACTTTAAATATATCTTGCCACTCCCTTCTGGCCTGTAGAGTTTCTGCTGAAAGATCAGCTGTTAACCTTATGGGGATTCCCTTGTATGTTATTTTTTGCTTTTCCCTTGCTGCTTTTAATATTTTTTCTTTGTACTTAATTTTTGATAATTTGATCAATATATGTCTTGGTGTATTTCTCCTTGGATATATCATGCATGGGACTCTCTGTGCTTCCTGAACTTGATTTACTATTTCCTTTCCCATGTTAAAGAAGTTTTCAACTATAACCTCTTCAAATATTTTCTCAGTCCCTTTTCTTTCCTCTTCTTCTTCTGAGACCCCTCTAATTCAAATGTTGGTGTGTTTAGTGTTATCCCAGATGTCTCTGAGAGTGTCCTTAATTCTTCTCGTTCTTTTTTCTTTATTCTGCTCTGTTGCAGTTATTTCATCTCTTTTATCTTCCAGGTCACTTATCAGCTCTTCTGCCTCAGGTTTTCTGCTATTGATTCCTTGTAGAGAATTTTAAATTTCATTTATTGTGTTGCTCATCGTTTTTTGTTTGCTCTTTAAATCTTCTAGTTCCTTGTTAAAACTTTCTTGTATTTTCTCCATTCTATTTCCAAGGTTTGGGATCATCTTTACTATCATTACTGTGAATTATTTTTCAGGTAGACTGCCTATTTCCTCTTCATTTGGTCCATCTGGTGGGTTTTTACCTTGCTTCTTCATCTGCTGCATATTTCTCTGCCTTCTCATTTTGTTTAATTTACTGTGTTTGGGGTCTCCTTTTCGCAGGCTGCAGGTTTGTAGTTCCCGTTGTTTTTGGTGTCTGCCCCCAGCGGGTGAGGTTGTTTCAGTGACTTGTGTAGGCTTCCTGGTGGAGGAGACTGGTGCCTGTGTTCTGGTGGTGGGGCTGGATCTTGTCTTTCTGGTGGGCAGGACCACATCTCGTCCTGTGATTTGGGGTGTCTCTGAACTTAGTATGGTTTTAGGCAGCCTCTCTGCTAATGGGTAGGGTGTTTTCCTGTCTTGCTAGTTGTTTGGCCTGGGCTATCCAGTACTGGAGCTTGCTGGCTGTTGGGTGGAGCTGGGCCTTAGCACTGAGGTGGAGATCTCTGGGAGAGCTCTTGCCGATTGATATTACGTGGGGATGGGAGGTCTCTGCTGGTCTAGTTTGCTGAACTCAGCTCTGCCACCTCAGAGACTCAGGCCTGACACCAAGCCAGAGCACCATGACCTTGCCAGTCACAAGGCTCAGAAGAAAAGGGAGAAAAAAAGAAAGAAAAATAAATAAATAAAATTATTAAAATTAAAATATATAATAATAAAAATAATTTTAAAAAAGAAGAGGGCAACCAAACCAATAAACAAATCCACCAATGATAACAAGGGCTAAACACTATACCTAAGATAAACATAAAATCAGAAACAAATCAGTTGCAGACAGCAAACCCCATGTCTACAATTGCTCCCAAAGTCCACCTCCTCAATTTGGGATGATTCGTTGTCTATTCATGTATTCCACAGATGCAGGGTACATCAAGTTGATTGTGGGGTTTTAATTCACTGCTCCTGAGGCTGCTGGGAGAAATTTCCCTTTTTCTTCTTTGTTCGCACACCTCCTGGGGTTGAGCTTTGGATTTGGCCCCAGCTCTGTGTGTAGGTTTCCCTCAGGCATCTGTTCCCACCCAGACAGGATGGGGTTAAAGCAGCGGCTGATTAGCGGGCTCTTGCTCATTCAGGCCAGGGGGAGGGAGGGGTACGGTAGTCATAATTGGAATGCAGGGTGAGGCTGCGGCAGCATAGGCTGGCATGACATTGCAACAGCTGTGTTTTCCCCCAGGGAATTTGTTCCTGGATCACAGGACCCTGGCAGTGGCGGGCTGACCAGGCTCCTGGGAGGGGAGGTGTGGATAGTGACCTGTGCTTGCACACAGGCTTCTTGGTGGCTGCAGCAGCAGCCTTAGTGTCTCATGCCCATCTCTGGTGTTCACACCGATAGTGGCAGCTTGTGCCCATCTCTGGAGCTTGTTTAGGTGGTGCTCTGAATCCCCTCTCCTCGTGCACCCTGAAACAATGGTCTCTTGCCTCTCTGGCAGGTCCAGACTTTTTCTCAGACTCCCTCCCAGCTAGCTGTAGTGCACTAACTCCTTTCAGGCTGTGT
Organism: Neophocaena asiaeorientalis asiaeorientalis; assembly: GCF_003031525.2. Lineage (NCBI taxonomy): Eukaryota > Metazoa > Chordata > Mammalia > Artiodactyla > Phocoenidae > Neophocaena > Neophocaena asiaeorientalis. The sequence continues at coordinate 4,331,791 of NW_020172187.1, read as the reverse complement.
TGACACAGACAACCTCAGTCCTCTCCCTGGTGTCTGACCTCCGAAACCGGAGCCTCAGCTCCCAGTCCCCACCTGCCCTGGCAGGTGAGCAGACAAGCCTCTCAGGCTGGTGAGTGCTGGTTGGCACTGATCCTCTGTGCAGGGATCTCTCTGCTTTGCCCTCTGCACCCCTGTTGCTGTGGGCTCCTCTGTGGCTCTGAAGCTTTCTCCCCACGTCCCCCGTTTCCACCAATGAAGGGGCTTCCTAGTGTATGGAAACTTTTCCTCCTTCAAAGCTCTCTCCCAGCAGTGCAGGTCCCATCCCTATTCTTTTGTCTCTGTTTTTTCTTTTGCCATACCCAGGTACATGGGGAGTTTCTTGGCTTTTGGAAAGTCTGAGGTCTTCTGCCAGCATTCAGTAGGTCTTCTGTAAGAGTTGTTTCACATGTAGATATTTTTTCTGATGTATTTGTGGGGAGGAAGGTGATCTCCATATCTTACTCCTATGCCATCTTGAAAGTCCTCTCCTTTTGCTATTTTTAATTAGGGTTGAAAGCCTTTCAATGATTTGTCATTTATAATTTTCCCTTTAAGTTGCTTATTATTTACTGTTTTTCTCTATCTACCTTTTGTCTATACCCTGTTAAACACGTATTTGAAAGACCTTTTTATATAACGAGCACATTAGCTGTTTGTCACATATTGTAAATACTTACTCCAGTTTAATATTTGCTATTTAATTATGCTTATGGTGTTTTCTTTTTTATTTTTATGTGGAGAAGTTTATAATACTTATGTTGTCACATTTCTCTTTTTTTCTCTCAGGGATTTACCTTTGTATGTATCCTTAGAAAGTTCTTTTCCACACATATAATGTATGATCTTACTTATATGTGGAATGTAAAATTTGCTTTTTGAAGAGTGAAATGCACTCAGAGCAAAAATGTAGGTAGAGGATGGAGTCAGGTGGCTCTGGGTTCAATTACAATCTCTGTCACATAATGGCTAGATGACCCAAATCTAACTGTCAATTTTTCCACCTTTAAAATGAGAACAAATATAACTACTCCATGAGTTAAGAGGAGTAAGAAAATATACATGAACTCGTGGTATAATGCTGGCAATATGTAGGTCTTGTATTCCCTTCCACACTCTCACAAATTCACTATTTCCTTTATTAAAAAATATTTCCTTTCAGCAAAGATTGTGGGATGCTAATATTAAGTTTTTGTAGTTTTTATAATCATACTCTGAAAAAAGCTTTGTTTAAATGACTGTAATATGTATTAATGTCTGAAGTGTTCATTTAAAACAATTTCTCTTTTATATGAATAACTAAAATACTTTCGTTATGAGGAACTGCTAAAATATGTTTTTGGCTAAAAATGTAGCATTGTTATATTTAGAGAAACATTTGGCTAACACTAATAGTTATATGTGTTTATTTCATAGAGAGATGCTTCATGTCAGTCAACATAAGATACAGAGTAAAGGCAATTACAGTGGAAGCCATTTGTAGAATATATATTGTATAATTTCATTCCTATTTATACAGCAGATTAAACATAATCTGCTTAGTATAGTACCATGCACCAGGTATTCCATGTCTATATCTTGCATGTGATAAAGTGGGTATGAAAAAGACTTTTGGAGCTATGATATTGGAAAGACTGGTGAAGTTCAAAATAAGTGATAGCTTTTTCTCTGACAGTAAGAGAATTTGTAAATTATTGCAGTGAACTCATTACTCTTCTCTTATGGGCTCTAGTTTGAAAAATCTCATGGAATTAAAAAAGAGAGAGAGAGGGACAGACAGACAGAGACAGAAAAAGAAAAGTTGAAACAGCCAGAAACTGCATGTACTAATGGTATGGGGCATTTTCGGGCTGGAATAACATCTTTACAGCATTGTCAATAAATCTGAATCTATTTTATGTCCACACTACTCAGTTGAGTAATGTTTAATAATCCCTGTATCAATGAACACTAGCTGCTGTGACACTGGAATAATCGATAGATAGGATAATAGATTCCCCCATGTTCATACTAGTCAAAAGTAATTTTTAATTCTACATCAGAATTAAATAGGTCTGATGGTGAAAGTAACAGATCTTAGAACACTGATGAAAGCTATGGTTCTCCTCTCCAGAAAAATGCACACACAATTGTGTGTGTGATTTCAGGAGACTGAGACACACTGAATCTCATCCATGAACCTCAGCCTGAGAACCCTATGTCTTTAGGGAAGAGGGAAGAATCCCTCTTATTAGGACAGGAAAACAGTAAGACCCTCTGTGCCTGGCATATGTAGATTTTTTAATCTGGAGAAGGGTTAAATAACCTCTTCATGAACATGAAAGGCTATAGGGAGAATAATGGCTCATTAAAAACATTTCCAGAACAAAAGCAAAAGGGCTTGATCAACAGAAAGAATTTGTATTTTAGACTGAGAACTTCTGGATTAGATTTATGTATCTGGAGTGTTTAGAGAAATGTGAAAACCTAGGTCAGATATTCTTTTACTGTGTGTGATTTAATCATCATTCTAAAGACAAATGTGATAATCTTAACCTAATTATTAAATTCTTCCATAAAACTTTGTATTTGCTTTGTTATGATTGATTAATATAGTGGCTTCCAAATCTGGGGAGGCTCATTGAAATGCAAATTTTTAGACCCTCATCATAGAGATTTCACTTAAGCAGGGTCCAGAAATCTATATTTTAAAGTCACCTTGTATCACTCTTTAAAGCCAGTGAGATCAGCTCTGGGGAATCAGGTTTATAGTACAGTTGTGATCTGGTCATGATGATAGGGTGGTATTACTTGTCTATAATTTGTAGTACATAATAATGGCTAGTTTATGATGGAGGAGGTGCAGGCATTGAGGAAGGGTTCAAGAGACAAATGATAAAATTAAGGGCTAAGCTAAGGTCCGGGAGTTTCCATAAGACTGTGGATTAAGTGGCAATTCCAAGAACACCCGCCCAAGATTTTCATCCTAAGAAGCTTGGCATGCTTCCAGACCTGTCAATGTAGTTATTTCTGTCAGAAGAAGGGCCAGCTGTTTATGTGCTGAGTGTAGGCTCATTAACAGACTTAAGGAGAAAATGACAGGTATTGACGAAAGCCAGTCTTTGTTCTTGTTAACAAGATGTGAAGGAAAGTTCCTAATTGAAGGGGAAGAAAACAAGACAACAGGAAACCAGGAAATGTTAGACTTTGATAACTTTGAAAGCTTCAAGTCCTCTGACAGTAGGATGGAATACCACTAATAGCTAACATTTATTGTGTTTATCATGTACTGGTTTCTGGTATAAGCACTTAACATAATTATTTTACTTAATTGATTAACTTACAAGCACCCTATGGTGTAGGTTTTTTTTTTTTTTTTTTTTACAGAGGAGAAAATGGAGGCATAGAGAGTATAAATAACAGGCTAAAAGTCACACAGCTATTACCTGGCAGAGCCTGGATCTGAAGGCAGCGTGACTAGAGCCAGAGCCACGTCTGTGAGGCAGAGAAAGAGGAGCAAATGTTTGACTGGAGCTGGGTCTCCTCCTACCACTGGCACCATCATCGTTGCTAACTTACTGAGAGCTCTAAGCTCTGTGCTCTCTCTCCGTTAGCTCACTCTTGGAACTAGAGAAGTGCTGTGATTGTCCCATTTTACAGCTGAGGCACAGTGAGTCACGAGGAGGTTGGTTGACTCACCAGCGTCATGGAGCTTGTAGGTGGCAGAGGGGACACATATCCAGACAGTTGGGTTCCAGAATCCACACTCGTATGCTTGATTATATCCAGAATATTTACAGAAGAAATGTGTGTGGGAACAAATGACAACAGTTTTTGATGACCCCCAACAAGGTCTCTGTTTCATTGAGTGGAAGATGTGCTTTCTTTCACATTTATAAATTTACCCATTCTTTTCTTTGAATATAATGTTTTAAAAACTCATTGATTTGTTTTGCCCTTCAGATGATCTCCTGCAGTGAAAGAACTGTTGAGCATTGAGCATAGAGCCTTAATATGCTTTAAACTATTCTTTAAGACAATCTTCTGAGAATCAGCACGGATTATATATTCAAAGAAAAAGTTTCTTTGAGAGCCTTGGCAGAATGAACTAGTTTTACTGGAAACCGACCTTGTATTATGTTGGATTAACTGTGTTGTTTTCATGTTTCAAGTACATGGCATCCTGCATCTGTGTTTAGGCAGAAGTCAGTGGGGGTGGGGAGAATGGGGTTGCCAGGCAGCCAGAGATCTCAAGTGCCCAAATGCATCACATCTTGGTCCCTAAACCTGGGCTCCTGATGGACAGTAGTCTGGCCATGGGTGAGTGGCTTAGGACACTACAACGAGCAGCCCCCTGGCCAAATATTCTGGGGCTAGGTGCCACCAAAAAGCTTATTTTCACCAAATGTATTATTATAACAATTCAAAACATGCCTTTATGTGATAACTCCACTATGAATCAGCTTTATAGGGAAGGTCTGAGTCTATGTTCCTTTTTGAACACAGGAGACAGGCTATGGCAATATGATTGTCCAAGTGTGGTGTTTTCTCTTAATCCCCTTGGCCTCTGGTGACCTCCGTGGGCCATATCTTTGTGGTGTGGATAGGTGGCAGCCATCTGTCCATCATCTTTTATATCAAGTACATTCCAAAGATAGATGGAGTTTCAATTTTTACTGTGACTCCATGAGGTCTACCCTACTTACTCTATATTAAAAAGCACCCTATATAAAAATGACACACAGGGCTTCCCTGGTGGTGCAGTGGTTGAGAGTCCACCTGCCGATGCAGGGGACACGGGTTCGTGCCCTGGTCCGGGAGGATTCCACATGCCGCGGAGCGGCTGGACCCGTGAGCCATGGCCGCTGGGCCTGCACGTCTGGAGCCTGTGCTCTGCAACGGGAGAGGCCACAACAGTAAGAGGCCCATGTACCGCAAAAATGACCCACAATCCTGACCCCCCATATCATGCTCTACTTGTCCTTTCCCCCCCACATAATTTATTACCTTATACTACTATATAATTTATTTATTTACTATATTTAGTGTTTATTGTCTGTTCCCGCCTTTATCCAACTGGAATGTAAATTCACGAGTGCAGGAATCCTAGTTTTGTTCACTGAAACACCCTAACACCTAGTACATAGGTAGTTAAGTGATTAATAAACAGTGAATGAATGTTTTCCATTAAAATCTAGCTGATCAAGTCTGATTAGAAAGCAATCCTCACTGCTGGTTTTAGAACTAGAAATATACTCTTAAAAAAAATTTTTTTTTCTCAAATTTTGTGAGACAAGTAGGTATAGTGTAAAATCCGTCCATGTCTTACCTTGAAAGCCATTTTTAAAATCGGCTCCATTCGGTAGGAGATCTGGAGTGTATTCACTGTAGCCACCTACATAAAACTGACTGAAGACATTGAGACCAACCAGTTTTCCTGGAGAGATGATGGATTTATTTTGCTGATCATCTACCTTCAAAAGGAAAAAAATTCAAAGCTTATTAAAAAAGAAATTGATTCCCCAGGGTGAACTGTTAAGATACTCTTTCGTTATTTCCCATTAACTTGGCATGAACACTTACACACACCTGAATTTTGAAGAACTCATAAACACTTTACCACTTAATTCTCTGCTTCTTCACTGGTGTCTGTTACTATGATATAGCTAGCAGTCATGGTTCTGCATCTCAATCAACATCACAGTTCTTCAAAGATTAGGAGCTGGCAGCCCGTTGGGCCTCCTCCATCTGGCCTTACCTCCCTCTCATATCTGTTCTCAAATGACCACCAGTCATTTATCAGCAAATGGAAACTGACCACGGCACCCAGCCCCCTTCTTAAATTTCTTGGTAGCTCTCCAGATGCAAATCTAAACTATTTAGATAAGTCCTTTGATGATACAGACCTTGTCTTTCTCCAGCCACACCTTTCACTTCCCTCGCCTGAAAACCACCAAGAACTACTGATGTTCCTTAAGCCCACGCTCGCCATGCTTCTTTTTCCGAACTGCTATTTACGCCAGTGTCACCTCTTTTGAGAAGCATTCCCTGAATCTTCTCTCTCACCTTGTTTATGTTAGTCATCCTCTAATTTATCCCCACACCACTTAACTGCAACACCCCTAGTCTTCTGTTTTGTGTGCTAGTCTGTGAAATTCATGGGGGCAGGTGGCCCGGCTCTTTCACCTCTGTCCCTCAGCACAGATCTGATAATAGAGCAGCACGCAGTAAGATTGTGGGACAGATGGAGGGATGACCCTTTACCTTCAGCCAGCCTGCTCGGAAGGACCTCCCCAGAAGGACCGTGTGGATCCCATGGCTCAGATCGAGGGGATCGCTGCTGACACTTGCTGTGCCAGATCCCAGGTTGTAACTGTAAACCACGCGGCCGCTGCGCAGACCCACGGCCAGGAAGTCATCACCACTCAGCCCTGGAAGGAGAAAAGGCAGAGGGAAGGCCCACTGAGAGGAAACCCAGGAGGCTAGGCAGCTTCTTCACCCTCTGGCTCTGAGTCACAGACCCGAACAGTGAGTTATAACCCACACGTAACTTCTCATCTGCACTCAGGTGTGTGTGGAACTGCATATTGTTATCCAAACCCACAGACTCTGTCTGAGCATGAGGGTTCTGGTCAACCCGGAGGAATGCTCAATAACTAAAAAGTGGGAATTAAAATGTCCTTCTTGTCTAAATGAAATTAAGTATGTACTTCAGCATAATTAGAACTTCACAGTGGAGTAAAAAACTGCTTTGGTACTGAACGAGATTCAAATGATTGAGCTAACCTAGCATCAGCTTTGAATTTCTCTCTGTGGTTTGAGGTGAGTATAAAGAAGATTTCTTTCTATAGTTGCGGAGTGTGTTCCAATTGTTCTGTTGCAAAAGCTCTCAACCACACCCCCATGACTAGTTCAAGGCTGGCTCTTTCTGCATTCCCTATTTGCCCTCTCCCTGCCCTAGTCCAGGGCCATTCATGCATCACACCGAGTTGCAGAACCCCGAACACTCAGGATGCAGCTCATAGGGACCCATGGGGAAGGGCAGGTGGTTGGGAGAGTCCTGGCATCGGGCACTAAGGGAAGATCCTGGAAGTAGGTTTGGTGGCTTTAGGAATGTCTGGGATGGTCAGTGGTGTGGGTACTTGCAGATGGGCAGTACACACATAGGTTAAGGCAGAGCTTCTAGAGATTGATGGGGGCAAGAGGTCTATGGACAGCATAGAGAAAATACATCACCCTGTTTCTCAAAGGTGTGTTTGTGGACCTTAAAACTGAAGCTTGCTGGTCATAGAATTGAGGCAAGGACTTCTGCTTGGGGGAAGAATAAGGACCCCATAGAAGTAAGAAGTTTAATCACAGGGCAAAAAGCAGAAGTGAGTCCTTGGATGTGGGCAAATTTGGGTGTGTACAGCACCCCTCTGCATTTCTAAGGGTGATACCTTGTCTGCTTCCTCGGCTTCTCTTGGTTGTTAGGCTGATAAAGGTAAAGGAGAGGAAAAAATCTGCAGGGCTGCCGTTTCCAGATAATGTAAGGAGGTGGGTTTCCTAAAGCACTTGAAAGCAGAAGGCTGAAGTGTTACTTAGAGATGCTTGAACTCTGCCACTGCCTTTTTCATGGGTCTGCTGTGAACCCTGAGCTGGGATATTTTGGAAGCGCCTTATGTGAGAGCCGTTGTTAAGCATGTCGGGAACTTCCAGCAAATCTCTCTCTGTCTCTCTGGTGATTTCTTCCCACCTGCAGTGCTGTGGCAGGTTAGCTGGGCTGAGAATTTAAAATAGGGAGAACTCCCAGGGGAAAGCATACATTCAGGAAGGCAGTTAGAAAGGAGAGAAAGCACCCCTAGAGGCTGGAGGCAATGTCTCAGGAAGGTTTTGGAGTGCAGACGGGAAAAGGGTGGGGGAGAGAAGGGGACAGCAGGGTCCTCCTGTGACTGCGAATGGGGCTCTTTGAGAGATTTTAGTGGCATCTGAATCGTCTTTGCAAATTGTTCAGGATGTTGGGACGGAGACGGTGTTCTGTGGACTGAGCTGGTGGTGGGAAAGCAGATCTACCTGAGCCTCACCCTTCTTTCCTTCCCGACCTGTTGCCATTCCTCTGTTCTGAGTCCCTGGCAGCCCATTTCATGCCAGAAACAACTTTACCCTCAAAGTCCTCACAGAGTTGGCTCAGGTGCCATGGGAAGTGGAGAAGAAGCAGCAGGGCATCGGGGACAGTCATTTGTAACAGTATGGGGAGAAGGTTAGGGCAGTTACAAGGAGGTGATTTTGAATTGGCTTCTGAGCTAACCCATAAAACGACCCAAAAGAATTTGCTAGGTGGGTGAGAAGACGGATGTTCGAGGCTGAGGAAATAACTTTGCAAAACCCCAGGAGGGGCAAGGACATGGTGTCCTTAGGGAGCTTCCGGGAGCTGGGTGGGGATGGCGTTAAGTGTATGTGCGGGAAAGAGACATGTACTTAAGGGCCTCTTATACTGCAGTGAATGGTTTAAATACTTTACTGGAGACTCTTTTTTTTACAGGAGCCATGAAAGGATTTTGAATGAGAGAATTACATTAGATATGGCCTTTAGAGGACTCTCATAGCAGAGGTGCAGATAGAACTCAGAGGCAGATAGTGAACCTCATTGGAAGGTCATCTAAGTGACTCAGGAGAGGAAAGATTAACGTCCAAATAGATCAAGGCAGTGGCAGAGGGGACAGAAAAAAGGGGAGGAATTTGTGTGTGATTTGGAAAGAAACTTTGAAAGGATGGGTCCATTTGGAGTGAAGAGTTGAGAAAGAGGGAGGAGTTGGGGGCGGTTCTGAAGAGTCTGGTTTACAGAGCTGGGGGGTGGGGAATGGCCGGAGCCTGGAAAGGAGGGTCTGGGAAAGGAGGCTGACTCTAGTTTATAGATGCTTCTGCCCACAGACACATCCCAGGGTGTAGACGTGGAGATGCACTAGGAGGCAGGGATAAGGAGAGCCAGGGAGCAAATCAGACCATGAAGCAGATGACAGCATTGTATCTGCAAGCCATGGGTCTATTAGGGTTGCCTCTGCCACTCCTAATCTGGACCTCCCCTCAGCACCCTGGTGGTGACGACAGAGTAGATAAGGAAAGAGAAGCAGCTGACTACCAGGGCTGGTGCTGGGAAGGTGAACAGTATTTTAGGGACTTCGAATTGCTCTGAGGTGGTGTTTTGCAAACCAGGAAGTCCATCACGATCACTCAGGGAGCTTATCAAAAATACAGATTCTAGAAGCTACCTTATACGACTTGTATGAGAATCTTTGAAGCTAGGTTCTGGAAATATTTCTTTTTTTAATAGGCTTCCCATCTGTTTATGAAGCCTGACGGATGTTAATAAATTTAGGAGGGTTGGGGCATGTGACCTGTGCTGTCACACAGGGCTTTGTGTTCAGAAGGGCTTGATTTAATGCTCCACTGTCACTTCTTGAAATTCTTTGAACTGTGCTGTGAAAATGTCCATGAGACAACAGAACATAAGCTGGAACACAGGCAATACACACACAACATGCATGTTTGTTGTTTCTTGCCACCCCGTTCATATGTAGTGTTTGTGACGTCTCATGAGAACAGAATTCCCCCAAAACTGGGATGTACTTAGGAGCTGGTGATGAGAAGGAAGGAATTAGAGTAATTATGCTGCAAGTGGTAAAAGAGGGAGGAAGGAACGATGGGAGTTAACTTTAGATGAAGAGCAGTTAAGAGTAACAAGATCTAGGAAGTGAATAAAAATCCTTTTAGAATGTACAGAAAAAAACCAACACAAATTTGGTCTCTTTCTGGCTAGGAAGAAGAGATGTAACTCAGTTCCATAAATCCTATTAAGCAGAGAGCTTTGAAGGGGTTGTGTTATGGTGAGTTGTAATTAACATTATAACAACTCATGATACTGGTTAGAGGAAATTTCATGGGTGAAGATGAGATGCTGAGGCCAGAATAGCATCTGGCCTCATCACAGGCAGAGGCCAGTGGAATGGAAGCAAGAGCTTCATCTAGGTGAGGAGAGGGATAGTGGTGAGGGCAACGATGATGGAGAATGGAAACAAAGTGAAGGATGCTGCCATGACATTTTGGAAGAAAAGACCAAAGAGGTTGAGACAAAGAGTTGCCAGGTCACTCGAACCTTCTCATATGGTCCTTAGAAGTGTGTGGTGCACTAGGGATGATGGTGGTGAAGGTCATAGATTCTAAATATATTGTTTAAAATCTTGGGAAGGAAAATAAAACACTTGTGTCATAGGCATGTGGTTATAATTAAGTTTATGGCATTTTGTTCCCTAAATTATTTAGAAGACTTTATTGGATTTGTTTGTTTGTGGTTTGTTTCTTCTACTATTTATATCAGTGGTTCTCCAACCTCGCTGGACCTTCTTTTTTTTTTTTTTTTTTTAACATCTTTATTGGAGTATAATTGCTTTACAATGGTGTGTCAGTTTCTGCTTTATAACAAAGTGAATCAGTTATACATATACATATATCCCCATATCTCTTCCCTCTTGCATCTTCCTTCCTCCCACCCCCCCTATCCCACCCCTCTAGGTGGACCCAAAGCACTGAGTGATCTCCCTGTGCTATGTGGCAGCTTCCCACTAGCTATCTATTTTACGTTTGGTAGTATATATATGTCCATGCCACTCTCTCACTTTGTCCCAGCTTACCCTTCCCCCTCCCCATATCCTCAAGTCCATTCTCTAGTAGGTCTACATCTTTCTTCCTGTCTTGCCCCTAGGTTCTTCATGCCCCTTTTTTTTTTTTTTAGATTCCATACATATGTGTTAGCATATGGTATTTGTTTTTCTCTTTCTGACTTACTTCACTCTGTATGACAGACTCTAGTTCCAATCACCTCACTACAAATAACTCAATTTTGTTTCTCTTTATGGCTGAGTAATATTCCATTGTATATGTGTGCCACATCTTCTTTATCCATTCATCTGTTGATGGACACTTCCATATCCTGGCTATGGTAAATAATGCTGCAATGAACATAGTGGCAAATGCCTTTTTTGAATTATGGTTTTCTCAGGGTATATGCCAAGTACTGGGATTGCTGAGTCATATGGTAGTTCTATTTTTAGTTTTTTAAGGAACCTCCATACTGTTCTCCATAGTGGCTGTATCAATTTACATTCCCACCAACAATGATTTAATCCACAGGCATGGACAGGAAGGGGAAATCTATTATATAGGAGGGAGGAAGGGTATAAAAGGCTTCCAATAGTAAGCCCAGGAAAAATGGTGCAGGTCAGTTTGACCTGAAGGAAAAAGAGAGATACAAAACAGAGAGGGAAAATAGGCAGAACAGTGCAACAATCCTTTCTGCCTTAGGGTAATTCTAGTGGAGTTCTTACCAGAAGAAACATGCAAACTAAGTAACGGTAATTAGAGATGGTCTAATTAGCTTCACCTGGAAAGAAGGCCTGGTGAAGAGTAGCTAGTAGCTGGAGCCATTGATTCATTAAGTCCTCAAAAGGAAGAATAAAACATGGATAAAAGCACTAACTCAGACCTGTGCATGGGAGAGAATTCCTGGGGGCACATGTCCTGCCGTTCCTCCCACTGATGCAGGTCAATCATGGGATGCTATAAACCATGAACATGACAGGCATGTGCTTTCATGTGCTCTGCTTGAAAGGACACCCCAGAAACAGATCTCATGGCCCAGGAAGAGGCAGAAGCCACTCTCAGGTGCCCTGTGTGGGATTCAGGACTATTTAGAGGGCTGTTCCTCGGATCGTTCTGAGGGAGCATTTGGGAGAAAAGATTCATATAGAGAGTGCAGTGGAAGCCTCGTGTATTTCAGCCCTCACCAGGTAATCTAAAGGTAAATATTGTGACTTTTAACAACACAGAAACGTGATCATCCTCACTCAGCTGATTCAACAATCTTTTAAGTCCAATAGGAAAAAAAGAAATCTTTCTGAAGTGTTTTATTTGGGATGAAATTTTGATTTATTAGTAGAGAAAGAGTGGACATGACTTGTTATGATTTCTTCAAACTATTCTTCCAATATGGTAAACTATTATAATGTATTAAATGTAATTTACCTTGATAAAAATGATGGGGTTGGAACCAAAAGAGGTAAGCTGAGTCCCAGGTACCACAAGGAGAGGAGTGTTTAATCTTGGCCTCTTTGCTAATTTAACTTCTAACTGCTCACTTCCTCATACCTCTCTTTTGAAAAATGGGAATGGTAATACTAATGCTTCATAGGATTGCTTCTAGCAATAACATAAAATGTTTTTCTTCCAGTTTTATTGAGATCTAATTGGCATACAGCACTGTATAAGTTTAAGGTGTACAGCATACTGATTTGACTTACATACATCATGAAATGATTACACTAAATTTGTGAATATTCATCATGTCATGTAGATATAACATTAAAGAAATAGAAAAAAATTTATCCTTGTGATGAGAACTCTTAGGATTCATTCTCTTAACTACTTTTATGTGTAGGAGAGAGATCTTCAAGATGGCGGGGTAGTACGATGTGGAGATCACCTTCCTCCTCACAAATACATCAAGAATACGTCTACATGTGGAACGGCTCCTTCAGAACACCTACTGAACGTTAGCAGAAGACATCAGACTTCCAAAAAGGCAAGAAAATCCCCATGTGCCTGTGTAGGGCAAAAGAAAAATGAAAAAACAGAGACAAAAGAGTAGAGATGGGACCTGCACCTCTGGGAGGGAGCTGTGAAGGAGGAAAAGTTTCCACATGCTAGGAAGCCCCTTCACTGGCAGAGATGGGGAGGTAGGCAGGGGGAAGCTTTGGAGCCACAGAGGAAAGCACAGCAACAGGGGTGCAGACGGCAAAGTGGGGAGATTCCCGCACAGAGGATCAGTGCCGACCAGCACTCACCAGCCTGAGAGGCTTGTCTGCTCAACCTCCAGGGCAGGTGGGGGCTGGGAGCTGAGGCTCAGAATTCAGAGATCAGATCCCAGGGAGAGGACTGGGGTTGGCTCTGTGAAGACAGCCTGAAGGGGACTAGGGCACCACAGCTAGTCAGGAGGGAGTCTGGGAAAAAGACTGGACCTGCCAGAGAGGCAACAGACCACTGTTTAGGGATATACGAGGAGAGGGAATTCAGAGCATCACCTAAACGAGCTCCAGAGATGCGTGTGAGCTGAGGCTATCAGCATGGACACGAGACATTAAGGCTGCTGCTGCAGTCACCAAGAAACCTGTGTGCAAGCACAGGTCACTATCCACACCTCCCCTCCCAGGAGCCTGTACAGCCCATCACCGCCAGGGTCCCATGATCCAAGGACAACTTCCCCAGGAGAGCACACGGTGTGCCTTAGGCTGTTGCAACATCACGCCAGCCTCTGCCACCATAGGCTCGCCCCACATTCCAATTATGACTACCAAACCCCTCCCTCCCCCCCAACCTCAGTGAGCAAGGGAGTCCTAATCAGCTGCTGCTTTAACTCCCTCCTGTCTGGTGCGGGGAACAGATGCCTGAGGGCGACCTACATGCAAAGGTAGGGCCAAAAAATGCTGAACCTCAAGAGCTGTGTGAACAAAGAAGAGAAAGGAAAATTTCTCTGTGCAGCCTCAGAAGCAGCGGATTAAATGCCTGCAATCAACTTGACATTCCCTGCATCTGTGGAATACCTGAATAGACAATGAATGTTCCCAAAATTGAGACAGTGGACTTTGGGAGCAACCGCAGACTTGGGGTTTGTTTTCTGCATCTGATTTGTTTCTCATCTTATGTTTATCTTAATTTAGTTTTCAGTGCTTGTTTTCATTGGTGGATTTGTTTATTGGTTTGGCTGCTCTCTTCCATTTTTTTTTTCATTTTTCTCTTTTTGTGAGTGTTTGTGTGTATGTTTATTTGTGTGATTTTGTCTGTTTAGGTTGGCTTTTACCATTTGTCCTAGGGTTCTGTCTGTTCTTTCTCTTTTCTTTTTTTTCAGTTTTGTTTTGTTTTGTTGTTTTTTCCTTTTATGACTGTGTGTGTGTGTCTATGTTTCTTTGTGTGATTTTGTCTGTTTAGTTTTGCTTTTACCATCTGTTTGGGGTTCTATCTGTGTATTTTGTTTTCTTCCTTTTCTTCTGAGCCGTGTGGCTGGCAGGGTCTTGGTGCTCTGGCTGGATGTTGGGCCTGAGCCTCCAAGGTGGGAGAACTAAGTCCAGGACACTGGACAACCAGAGACCGCCTGGCCCCACATAATATTAATTGTTGAGTGCTCTCTCAGAGATCTCTATCTCAACACTGAGACCCAGCTCCACCCAACGGCCAGCAAGGCCATTGTGGGATGCCCCATGGCAAACAACTAGTAAGACAGGAACACAACCCCACCCATTAGCAGAGAGGCTGCCCAAAGTCATACTAAGTTCACAGACACCCCAAAAGCAACACTGGATGTGGCCCTGCACAGCAGAAGGACAAGGTCCAGCCCCACCCACCAGAACACAGGCACCAGTCCTCCCCAATAGGAAGCCTACACAAACATTGAACCAACCTCACCCACTGGGAGCAGACACCAAAAATAACAGGAATTACAAGCGTGCAGCCTGAGAAAAGGAGACCCAAACACAGTAAGTTAACCAAAATGAGAAGACAGAGAAATATGCAGCAGAAGAAGGAGCAAGGTAAAAACCCACCAGACCAAACAAGTGAAGAGGAAATAGGGAGTCTACCTGAAAGGAATTCAGAGTAATGATAGTAAAGATGATCTTGGAAACAGAATGGAGAAAATAGAAGAAATATTTAACAAGGGCCTAGAAGAACAAAAGAGTAAACAAACAATGATGAACAACACAATAAATGAAATTAAATATACTCGAGGAGAAATCAGTAGCAGATTAACTGAGGCAGAAGAGTGGATAAATGACCTGGAAGATAGAAGAGTGGAAATAACTACCAGAGAGCAGAATAAAGAAAAAGAATGAAAAGAATTGAGGACAATTCTCATATCCAACATTAAATGCAGCAACATTCAAATTATAGGGATCTCAGAAAAAGAAGAGAAAAAGAAAGGGTCTGAGAAAATATTTGAAGAGATTATAGTCAAAAACTTCCGTAACAAGGGAAACAAAATAGTCAGTCAAGTCCAGGAAGCACAGAGAGTCCCATACAGGATAAAGCCAAGGAGAAACACGCCAAGACACATATTAATCAAACTATCAAAAATTAAATACAAAGAAAAAATATTAAAAGCAGCAAGGGAAAAGCAACAACTAACATACAAGGGAATCCCTGTAAGGTTAACATCTGATCTTTCAGCAGAAACTCTGTGGTAGAAGGGAGTGGCAGGATATACTTAAAGTGATGAAAGGGAAAAACCTACACCAAGATTACTCTACCCAGCAAAGACCTCATTCACGTTCGAAGGAGAAATTAAAACCTTTACAGACAAGAAAAAGCTAAGAGAATTCAGCACCACCAAACCAGCACTACAACAAATGCTAAAGGAAATTCTCTAGGTGGGAAACACAAGAGAAGGAAAAGACCTACAAGAACAAATCCAAAGCAATTAAGAAAATGGTAATAGGAACATACATATCGATAATTACCTTAAATGTAAATGGATTAAATGCTCCACCAAAAGATATAGACTGGTTGAATGGATACAAAAACAAGACCCACATATATGCTCTCTACAAGAGACACACTTCAGACCTAGGGACACATAGAGACTCAAAGTGGGGGGATGGAAAAAGATATTCCACGCAAATTGAAATCAAAAGAAAGTTGGAGTAACACTTCTTGTATCTGACAAAATAAACTATAAAATAAGGACTATTACAAGAGACAAAGAAGGACACTACATAATGATCAAGGGATCAATCCAAGAAGAAGATATAACAACTGTAAATATTTATGCACCCAACAGAGGACCACCTCAATATATAAGGCAAATGCTAACAGCAATAAAAGGGGAAATCAACAGTAACACAGTCATCGTAGGGGACTTTAGCACCCCAATTTCACCAATGGACGGATCATCAAAAATGAAAATAAGGAAAGACAAGCTTTAAATGACACATTAGACATGGTGGAATTAATTAATATTTATAGGACATTCCATCCAAAAACAACAGACTACACTTTCTTCTCAAGTGCTCATGGAACACTCTCCAGGATAGATCATATCTTAGATCACAAATCAAGCCCTTGGTAGATTTAAGAAAGATGAAATCATATCAAGTATCTTTTCCAACCACAACGCTCTGAGAAGAGATATCAGTTACAGGAAAAAACTGTAAAAAATACAAACACATAAAGGCTAAACATATGTTACTAAATAACCAAGAGATTGCTGAAGAAATCCAAGAGGAAATAAAAAAATACCTAGAAACCAATGACAATGAAAACACGATGACCCAAAACCTATGGGATGCAGCAAAAGTAGTTCTAAGAGGGAAGTTTATAGCAATACCATCCTACCTCAAGAAACAAGAAAAATCTCAAATAAACAACTTAACCTTACACCTAAAGCAATTAGAGAAAGAACAAAACCCCAACAAAGTTAGTAGAAGGAAAGAAATCATAAAGATCAGATCAGAAATAAATGAAAAATAAACGAAGGAAACAATAGCAAAGATCAATAAAAGTAAAAGCAGGTTCTTTGAGAAGATAAACAAAATTGGTAAACCATTAGCCAGACTCATCAAGAAAAAAGGGAGAAGACTCAAATCAACAGATTAGAAATGAAAATGGAGAAGTAACAACTGACACTGCAGAAATACAAAGGATCATGAGAGATTACTACATTCAACTATATGCCAAACAAAATGGACAACCTGGAAGAAATGGACCAATTCTTAGAAAAGCACAATGTTCAAAGACTGAACAAGGAAGAAATAGAAAATATGAACAGCCCAATCACAAGCACTGAAATTGAGACTGTGATTAAAAATCTTCCAACAAACAAAAGCCCAAGACTAGATGGCTTCACAGGTGAATTCTATCAAACATTTAGAGACAAGTTAACACCTATCCTTTGCAAACTCTTCCAGAATGTAATGGAGGGAGGAACACTTTCAAACTCATTCTATGAGGCCACCATAACCCTGATACAAAAACAAGACAAAGATGTCACAAAAAAAGAAACTACAGGCCAATATCACTGATGAATACAGATATAAAAATCCTCAACAGAATGCTAGCAAACAGAACCTAACAGTGCTGTTGGATCACACATTATTACCAAATATGGTTTGTCCCAGGAATATAAGGATTCTTCATTATACTCAAATCAATCAATGTGATACACCATATTAAAAATAGATGGATAAAAACCATATGATAATCTTGATAGATATAGAAAAAGTTTTTGACAATATTCTACACCATTTTTGATAAAAACTCTTCAAAAAGTGGGCATAGAGGAACCTACCTCAACATAATAAAGGCAATATGACAAACCCACAGCCAACATCATTCTCAATGGTGAAAAACTGAAACCATTTCCTGTAATATTAGGAAGAAGAGAAGGTTGCCCACTCTCACCACTATTATTCAACATGGTTTTGGAAGTTTTAGTCACAGTAGTCAGAGAAGAAAAAGAAATAAAAGGAATCCAAATTGGAAAAAAAAGAAGTAAATCTGTCACTGTTTGCAGATGACATGATACTATACATAGAGAATCCTAAAGATGCTACCAGAAAACTACTAGAGCTAATCAATAATTTGGTAAAGTAGCAGGACCAAAATTAATGCACAGAAATCTCTTGCATTGCTCTACACTAACAATGAAAAATCTGAAAGAGAAATTAAGGAAACAATCCCATTTACCATAGCAAGAAAAAGAACAAAATACCTAGGAATAAGCCTACCTAAGGAGACAAAAGACCTGTATGCAGAAAACTATAAGACACTGATTAAAGAAATTAAAGATGATACAGACAAATGGAGAGATATAACATGTTTTTGGATTGGAAGAATCAACATTGTGAAAATGACTCTACTACCCAAAGCAATCCACAGATCAATGTGATCACTATCAAACTACCAGTGGCATTTTTCACAGAAGTAGAACAAAAATTTTCACAATTTGCATGGAAACACAAAAGACCCCGAATAGCCAAAGCAATCCTGAGAAAGAAAAATGGAGCTGCAGGAATCAGGCTCCTTGACTTCAGTCTATACTACAAAGCTACAGTAAACAAGACAGTATGGTACTGGCACAAAAACAGAAATATAGATCAATGGAACAGGATAGAACTCCCAGAGATAAACTCACGTACATATGGTCACCTTATCTTTCATAAAAGTGGAAAGAATATACAATGGAGAAAAGACAGTCTCTTCAATAAGTGGTGCTGGGAAAACTGGACAGCTACACATAGAAGATTGAAATTAGAACACTCCCTAACACAACACACAAAAATAAACTCAAAATGGATTAGAGACCTAAATGTAATGCCAGACACTATAAAACTTAGAGGAAAATATAGGCAGAACACTCTATGACATAAATCACAGCAAGATCCTTTTTGACCCACCCTGTAGAGTAATGGAAATAAAAACAAAAATAAACAAATGGGACCTAATGAAACTTAGAAGCTTTTGCATAGCAAAGGAAACCATAAACAAGATGAAAAGACAACCCTCAGAATGGGAGAAAATATTTGCAAATGAAGCAACTGACAAAGGATTAATCTCCAAATTATACAAGCCGCTCATGCAGCTCAGTGTCAATAAAACAAAAAAACTAATCCAAAAATGGGCAGAAGACCTAAATAGATCTTTCTCCAAGGAAGATATACAGATTGCCAACAAACACATGAAAGGATTCTGAACATCACTAATCATTAGAGAAACACAAATCAAAACTGCAATGAGGGATCATCTCACACCAGTCAGAATGGCCATCATCAAAACATCTAGAAACAATGAATGCTGGAGAGGGTGTGTAGAAAAGGGAACCCTCTTACACTGTTGGTGGGAATGTAAATTGATACAGCCACTATGGAGAACAGTATGGAGGTGACTTAAAAAGCTAAAAATAGAACTACAATATGACGCAGCAATCCCACTACTGGGCATATACCCTGAGAAAACCATAATTCAAAAAAGGCATGTGCCACTATGTTCATTGCAGCACTATTTACCATAGCCAGGATATGGAAGTGTCCATCAACAGATGAATGGATAAAGAAGATGTGGCACATATATACAATGGAATATTACTCAGCCATAAAGAGAAACAAAATTGAGTTATTTGTAGTGAGGTGATTGGACCTAGAGTCTGTCATACAGAGTGAAGTAAGTCAGAAAGAGAAAAACAAATACCGTATGCTAACACATATATATGGAATCTAAAAATAATGGTTCTGATGAACTTAGGGGCAGGACAGGAATAAAGATGCAGATTTAGAGAATGGACTTGAGGACACAGCGGGAGGGGTAAGGGTAAGCTTGTATGAAGTGAGAGAGTGGCATGGACATATATACACTACCAAATGTAAAATAGATAGCTAGTGGGAAGAAGCCGCATAGCACAGGGAGATCAGCTCAGTGCTTTGTGACCCGCTAGAGGGGTGGGATAGGGAGGGTGGGAGGGAGACACAAGAGGGAGGAGATATGGGGATATATGTATATGTATAGCCGATTCACTTTGTTATAAAGCAGAAACTAACACAGCATTGTAAAACAATTATACTCTAATAATATACAGCAGTGTTAATTATATTTATCCTGCTGTATATTATATCCCTACTATTTATTATCTTATAAGTGGAAGTCTCTACCTTTTGACTGCCTTCATCCAATTCCCCCTCCCTTCTCACCCCACCTCTGGTAACTGGAAATCTGATCTCTTTTTCAATGTTTCTTTGTTTTTGAAGTATAATTGACCTACAACACTATATTATATTCTGTTATGCAACATAGTGATTCGATGTTTGTATACATTTCAAAATGATCACCATAAGTTCAGTTACGATCTGTTACCAAATAAATATATTACATAGTGATTGACTATATTTCTCACACTGTACATTTCCTACTCTTGACTATTTATTTTGCAACTGGAAGTTTGTTTCTCTTAATCTCCCTTGGTATTTCTTTCCTCCCCTGAGCCTCCTCCCCTGTGGTAACCACCTGTGTGTTCCCTGTATTTATAACTCTGTTTCCATTTTGTTATGTTTCTTTTTTGTTTTGCTTTTTAGATTCCACAATTAAGTGAAATCATACAGTATTTGTCTTTCTCTGTCTAACTTATCTCACTTAGCATGATACCCTTTAGGTCCAAGCATGTTTTCCCAAGTGGCAAGATTTCACTCTTTTGTTTTAATGGCTGAGTAATATGCCATTGTATGTATGTGTGTCTGTATATACACACACATACCTTCTTTATCCATTCATCTATAGATAAGCACTGAGGTTGCTTCCATATATTGTGTATTATAAATAATTCTGCAATGAACATAGGGGTGCATATATTTTTCTGGTAAGTATTTTTGTTTTCTTTGGATAAATACTCAGTAGTGGAATTGCTGAATTATATAGTAGCTCTAGTTTTTATTTATTGAGGATCTCCATACTGTTTTCCATAGTGGCTGCACCAATTTACATTCTCACCAACAGTGTACAAGGGCTCCCTGTTTTCCATATCCTCACAAACACTTGTTATTTGTTGTCTTTTTGATAATAGTTCTTCTGCCAGGTGTTAGTTGATATCTCATTGTAGCTTTGATTTGCATTTCTCCAATAATTACTGATGTGCCTGTTGGCCATCTGTATGTCTCCTTTGGAAAAATGTCTGTTCACATCCTCTGCCCATTTTAATTTAAGTAATTTATTTATTTATTTTCCAAAGTAATTCATTTGTTTATTGATTATCTATTATATCTTAAATATAGCAGTGTGTACATGTCAATCCCAAACTCCCACTCCATGCCCCCTCACCACCCTTTCCCCCTGGTAACCATAAGTTCATTCTCTAAGTCTGTGAGTCTGTTTCTGTTTTGTAGATAAGTTCTTTTTTTTTTTTTAGATTCCACTATAACTGATATCATATGATATTTGTCTTTCTCTGTCTGACTTACTTCACTTAGTATGATAATCTCCAGGTCCATCCACGTTGCTGTAAATGGCATTATTTCATTCTTTCTTATGGCTGAGTAATATTCCATTGTATATATGTACCACATCTTCTTAATCCATTCATCTGTCAATGGACATTTAGGTTGCTTCCATGTCTTGGCTATTGTAAAAAGCACTACAATGACCATGGAGGTGCATGTATACTTTCAAACCAAATTTGTCTCCAGATATATGCCCAAGAGTGGGATAGTTAGATCATATGATAACTCTATTTTTTGTTTTTTAAGGAACCTCCATACTGTTCCCCATAGTGGCTGTAACAATTTACACTCCCACCAACAGTGTAGGAGGGTTCCCTTTCTCCACACCCTCTCCAGAATTTATTGTTTGTAGATTTTTTGATGATGGCCATTCAGACTAGTGTGAGGTGATATCTCATTGTAGTTTTGATTTGCGGTTCTCTACTAATTAGTGATGTTGAACATCTTTTCATTTGCCTCTTGGCCATCTTCTTTGTATGTCTTCTTTGGAGAAATGTCTATTTAGGTCTTCTGTCAATTTTTTGATTGGGTTTTCTGTTTTGATGGTATTGAGCCTCATGGGCTGTTTGTAAATTTTGGAGATTAATCCTTTGTTGGTTGCATTATTTGCAAATATTTTCTCCCATTCTGTGGGTTGTCTTTTCATTTTGTTTATGGTTTCCTTTGCTGTGAAAAAGCTTTTGAGTTCAATTAGGTCCCATTTTTAAATTTTTGTTTTTATTTCTGTTACTCTGGGAGATAGACTGAAAAAGATATTGTTACGATTTATGTCAGAGAGTGCTCTGCCCATGTTTTCCTCTAAGTGTTTTATAGTATCTGATCTTACATTTAGGTCTTTAATCCATTTTAAGTTTATTTTTGTGTGTGGTGTTAAAGAGTATTCTAATTTTATTTTTTTACATGTATCTATCCAGTTTTCCCAGCACCATTTATTGAAGAGACTGTCTTTCCTCCATTGTCATAGATTAATTGACCATAGGTGTGTGGGTTTATCTCTGGGCTTTCTATCCTGTTACATTGATCTATATTTCTGTTTTTGTGCCAGTACCATGCTGTTATGATGACTGTATCTTTGTATCAGTAGTATAGTTAGGAAGTCAGGGAGCTTGATTCCTCCATCTCCATTTTTCTTTCCCAAGATTGCTTTGGCTATTTGGGGTCCTTTGTGTCTCCATACGAATTTTTAGATGTTCTGTTCTAGTTCTGTGAAAAATGACATTGGTAATTTGATAGAGATTGCATTGAATCTGTAGATTGCCTTGGGTAGTATAGTCCTTTTCACAAAATTGATTCTTCCAATCCAAGAACATGGTATGTTTCTCCATCTGTTTATGTTATCTTTAATTTCTTTCATCAGTGTTTTATAGTTTTCTGAGTACAAATTTTTTGCCTCCTTAGGTAGGTTTATTCCCAGGTATTTTATTCTTTTTGATATGATGGTAAATTGGATTGCTTCCTTAATTTCTCTTTCTGATAATTTGTTTTTAGTGTATATAAATGCAACAGATTTCTGTATATTAATTTTGTGTCCTGCAACTTTTCTGAATTCATTGATGAGTCCTAGTAGTTTTTTGGTGGTATCATTAAGATTTTCTATATATAGTATCATGTAATCTGAAAACAGTGTTTCCATTTTGAATTTATTTTTGGGCATGGTGTGAGAGAGTAATCCAGTTTAACTTTTCTGCATGTAGGTGTCCAGGTTTCCCAATACCATTTATTGAAGAGACTTATTTTTACCATTGTATATTCCTGTTTGTTGTCATAGATTAATTGCCTATATAAGTGTGGGTTCATTTCTGGGCTCTCTGTTCTGTTCCATTGATCTCTGTCTCTGTTTTTCTGCCAATTCCATAATGTTTTGATGTTTTATATAAATATATATACACACACACATATATATATATATATATACACACACTCAGGGAGTATGATACCTCCAACTTTGTTCTTTCTCAAGAGTGTTTTGACTATTTGATCTCTTTTTCATTATCATACAAAGTTTAGAATTATTTGTTTTAATTCTGTGAAAAATAAGTTCATTTGCATTATTTTTGTTAGATTCCACATATAAACAATATCATATGATATGTGTCTTTCTCTGGCTGGCTTAACATTTAAACTAATTATTGATAGGTGTGTATATACTGACATTTTATTAATTGTTTTAGGGTTATTTCATGGCTCTTTTTTGTTCCTTTCTTCTTCTTTTACTCTCTTCCCTCGTGATTTAATGCCTATCTTTAGTGTTATGTTTGGATTCCTTTCTCTCTCTTTTTTTTTTTTGTGTGTGTATTTCTTATAGGTTTTTGATTTGTGGTTACCATGAGGTTAATATATAGCAATCCCCCTCTCTCTTGCTCTGTGTGTGTGTGTGTATGTGTGTGTGTGTATGTATATGATTATTTTAAGTTGCTGGTCTCTTAAATTCACATTTTAACAACCCAGCATTCTTACTCGTCTACCCTAATGGTTACTGTTTTGGGCATCATATTTTACCTCTTTTTGTTTTGTGTATCCTTTAACTACTTATTGCAGATATGGATGATTTTACTACCTTTGTTTTTTAGCCCTCTTAGTAGCTTTGTATGTGGTTGACTTACTACATTCTCTGTATATTTGCCTGTAGCCATGAGCTTTTTCCTTTTATAATTTTCAAGTTTCCAGTTGTGGCCTTTTCTTTTTCACTTAGAAAATTTCCTTTAACATTTCTTGTAAAGCTGGATTGACTGTGCTGACCTCTATTACCTTTTGCTTATCTGTAAACCTTTTGATTTCTCCATCAAATCTGAATGAAAGCCCTGCTGGACAGTGTATTCTTGGTTGTAGGTTCTTCCCTTTCTTCACTTTAAGTACACTGTGCCACTCTCTTCTGGTCTGCAGAGTTTCTCCCTTCTGGTTGCAGAGTTTCTGCTGATAGCCTTATGGGAGTTCCCTTGTATGTAGCTTGTTGCTTTTCCCTTGCTAATTTTAATATTCTCTCTTTATCTCTAGTTTTTGTCCTTTTAATTACAATGTGTCTTGGTGTGGTCCTCTTAGGATTGATCTTATTTAGAACTCTCTGTGTTTCCTGGGCCTAGATGTCTGTTTACTTTCCCAAGTTAGGGAAGTTTTCAACTATTATGTCTTGAAATATGTTCTCTGCCCCATTTTCTCTCTCTCTTCTCCTTCTGGGACCCCTATAATGTGAATATTATTATGCTTGGTGGTCTCTTAAACTATCTTCATTTTTGCTTATTCTTTTTTCTGTTCAGCTTCAGTGATTTCCACTACTTTGTCTTCCAGCTCACTGACCCGTTCCTCTGTATCATCTAATCTACTGTTAATTCCTTTTAGTGTATTTTTCATTTTAGTTATGGTATTCTTTACCTCTGTTTGTTCTTCTTTGTATTTTCTGACTCTGTTAAAAACTTCTAACTTCTCAGTCTATTCATCCAATCTTCTCCCCACTTCTTCAAACATTTTTATGATCATTTCATTGAACTGTTTATTGTGTAGATTTCCTACCTCTACTTCACTTAGTTCTTCTTCTAGGGTTTTATCCTGTTCCTTCATTTCAAACTTATTCCTCTACTGCCTCATTTTGCCTACATTGCTGTTTTTATTTCTATATATCTGGTGGTGGGTTGATTCCGTCTCCCAACCTTGGAGAAGTGGCCTTTTGTAGGGAAGTCCTATGTGTCCAAGCAGCACTCTCCCTTGTGGTCACCAGAACTGTATGCTTTAGAGGAACCCCTATTTGGGCTGTGTGGGTCCTTCTGTTGTGATGGGCTGGCTAGCCTCTGCTCTGGTTGGTTGCCAGGCCTTGCCTTGTGTGGAGCTTGCTGGCCACTGGTGAGTGGGGCCAGGTGATGAGGTGGCTGACTTCAGAACACCTAGGGTTCCTGGGGCTAATACAGGCCCACTGATGGGCAGAGCCGAGTTTCAGGGTGGACGGTTGTGGGGGTGGAGGTCCTGGATCTAGTGTCAGCCTGCTGATGGATGGTACCAGTTCCTCACATGGCTGGCTTCAGGATTTGGGGTATCCCAGAGCTGGTGTCGACCCATTGGTGAGTGGGGCTGGATCCCCAGGTGGTTGTCTGAGGGATCCAAGGTGTCTTGGAACTGGTGTTGGCCTGCTAGTAGGCAGTGTTTGGGCCTGGGGTGGCCCCTGGGGCTAGTGTTGTCCTGCTGGTGGGTGGAACCAGGCACTGGGGTTCTCTGGCTGTAGGGCCTGGGCGGTCCCGATGTTGGTGTTGGCTTGCTGGTGGGCAGGGCTGAAGCCTAGGAAGTCCCAAGGTTAGTGCCAGCCCACAGACGGGTTGAGGCCAGTCCCAGGGTCTCTGGAGGCAGGGGCGCTGGGTGTCCTGGAGTTGGTGTTGGCCTGCTAGTTGTGGAGGCTGAGTCCCAATGGCTGGCTACAGGGCCCCAGGGGTCCCCAGGGCTACCACCAGTGTGCCAGTGTGCAGGGCCAGATCCTGAGCCCTTTGGTGGACAAGGCCATGTCTGGGCACTGTGGGCTCTGGGGGGTCCTAAGACAGCCAGCCTGGGGTGATGCTCTGGCCTTGCCCACTAGCTGCTTGGCCTAAGGTATCCCAGGACTGGTTCTGACAGCCTCGTGAGCCAGGCAAGGTCATGACACTAATAAGCTAGAAGGAGGATTCCAAAGTGGCTTGTTAGCACCAGTGTCCATATGGTAGAACCACCTCCCAAAAAGCCTGTCTCTGGTGTCTGTGTCCCCAGGGTGAGCTCCAGTTAGTTACCTCCTGCCCCTCCAGAAGCCTGTCCAGGATCAGCAGGTGTGTCCGACCCAGGCTCCTTTCAAATTACTGCTTCTGCCCTGGGTCCTGGAGTGTGTGAGATTTTGTGTGTGCCTTTTAACAGTGGAGTCTATATTTCCCATATCCCTCTGGCTGTCCCGAAATTAAGCCTCACTGGCCTTCAGAGTCAAATATTCCGGGGCTCCACTTTTTGGTATAGGACCCCCTGGGGAGCCTGATGTGGGGCTCAGACCCCTTGCTCCTTGGGTAGAATCACAACAATTGTAATTATTCCTCCATTTATGGGTTGCCCACTGGGGTGTGGATCTTGACTGTTCTGTATTTCTTCCCCTCCAACCCATCTCGTGTTTTCTTCTTTCTATCTTTAGTTGTAGGAGATCTTTCCTGTTAGTCTTCAGGCCATTCTCATCAGTAGTTGCTCTGTAACAGTTGTAATTTTGGTTTTCCCATGGCAGGAGGTGAGCTCAGGGTCTTCCTACTCCTCCATCTTGGATCTTTCCAAATGGATTCACAAATTCTAACAGACAAATGGATTTTTCCTTTCCCTTCTTTCCTGTCTTGAGTAAAATAAAAGATGTGAGAGGACCCACGGAGATAATGCTGTGAATTTCCAATTCAATGAACCTGACTTGGTGAATGGCTCCTGATTACTGGTGGGAGTTCCCTTCTGAAGGAACAATTCCTTTTGTGCACACACTTTGTGGGTATATTTGAATATATTCTAGGGCCTGTTAGGCTTTTAGATTTCTGAAAGGAGGAAACTACCTTTTAATCAAATATTCTTGACATTGAACTAGAATGATGTTGACACTGAGACCAAGATAAACTTAACTAAGCTTTTTTTAGTTGACTATGGGTATATTCAGTTTTTGAAAAAAGCTAAATTAGGTATGAATGAAGAATTAGATAAATGTGAGTGATTTTAGGAAAATACCGGAATAAGTTTATGGAGCTAGAATCAAAGCAAAACGTGCTGCAAAGCAAAAAATATATCTAGTTTGACCCAAAAGAATGGAAGTTTCACCAGAGCAATACACATATGGTGTAGGATTCTGGACACTGGAACCATTTTTACCCCGTATTCAGAGACAGACTCTGCTTTAGTGACTGTTACACTAAAATTAAGATAACTGGAGATTTTGAATGAACTCTTAAGGAGCATACAATCTCTATCTTAAGGTCTGTACAGCTTCTAATCATAGTGGGAAACTTTAACTTTGCATTTTGTTGATATGACCATTAAACTATGTATATTCCAGAGCCTTGAAAGCATTGGAACCATACAAAGCCATGTCTGTGATGTTTCTTCATTAGTCATTGTCTACAATGGAGACCATATAGTGTCCAACTCAGAGGATTAAATCGTTAAGATGTGGGCAGTGTTAACTGGCTACTGTTTGTGGCCACATCAAGCTGGTGCCCTGACTTGCAGCTGTGCTAGTGAACAGAAGGGCAAGAGTGATGCTGGCTACAAATGCACCACTGCACTCCCAGCACATGAAAACAGGGTAAGAGTGACGCTGACTACAAATGCACCGCTGCACTCAGATCACATGAGAATAGGGTGAGAGTGACTCTGGTTACAAGTGCACCGCTGCACTCCGAGCACATGAAAGTATGATAAAATGCATTTCCTGGACTTATATCTGGCTCGCAGTTTTCTATCTCTTGAACAAAAGGAGTTGAGAATAGAAAGAGTGGGAAGTCTGGAACTCTCTTGATGTGCTGTCAGAGATGACAACATGAAAACAAGGGATGGAAACACCAGTCGGTGGGTAAACTTGAATTTCCCTGAGATGGAACCCCACGTGCTCACTGGAAGCACAGAACAAACAGTGAGAATGTGGGCTTGGAGTTGATCGATTTTCAGTTTGTTCCTCCACTGGATGCTCTTCTGTGAGACCAAGGTGCTCCCACTGAACTATGCTTAAATGAACACTCCCTCCATGTAAGTTTAACAAGGAGGGGGGATTTGCTAGGATCTACCTATTTTTGTCATTTGTAACCTTATTTGAGCCCTGGTCAATTTTTCACATATTTCTCAGTCAGTAAAGTGAATTAGCTTAACTTCTTTTTGAATAATCTTAAGATCTCAATTTATTTGATAACTTAGATGACATTGAAGATACAGTCCAGGATGTTTAATTTCAAGAAAATGAAGATTTGATAGTTTGAGGTTGTCAGGTAGAAATCCTCATGGTTTCTCATCACATGATGAACATTTTTCTGTTGTAGAACACTGGCACACACTGCCAGTTGTGACTGGAGGTGGCCAGGCCATGGGGCCCGGCGCTGTGCCACGTGAGGGAGTGGCTGCCCCCACTTGCCCTCTTCTTCTGCGGGGTCTGACCCCAGTTCTGAACAGGCGGAGCTGACAGTTTTGTGTGATGCCCCATCTCTGTTTTTCTGTAGATGACATACACCCCAATTTTTTTCCACACAAAAACATCAAGCTATATTTATGTGCTCTTATTTCAGTTACAGTTACAGGGCTTGAAGTAAACAAGAAATTATTTGGCATGAAATATGAGGTAGCCTTTCATAATTACCGCAGCACAGAAGGCCTGCCTGCAGGTGATGGGCAGAAAGCTATGCACACAATGCACTCAGACGCAGACATCACTTATCCAGGGAGTTATGTATGTTTTCTTGAAAGAGTCTGTCACAGCATCACACCTTTTAATACAGGATAATGTTGAGACTTAAACTTACATTTCAATGATGTGAACAGTAATCCATGTCCTCCCCTCCCCTTTATTTAGGTCCTAACTTTTCTGACATAATCTAGATCAATCTGTGACCACACAGTATTATGAATGAACCAGGAAAGCCTCTGTCTATGGAGAATCCTTCAGTGAGTGAAAGAATCAGTAAGCATGTGATTATTGCTTTCTCACACAGCACCTGCCATGTGAGTGGGGTGTATGAAAGAAATTAAAGACTTAGTTTGTCCAAAAGGAATTTAAGATTAATCTTGATGAGGGATTAGGCAATTGCTGCTATCCTAATGTTTTTGATTTATGAAAATGGTAACTTCATACGATTTGAAGTAGTGATTGTGAATGACAACACAGTATATGATTAGGTTCCAAATTACAGTATAGAAGCTACCTGTTCCATACAGGCTTTGTGTAGGTAGGATATGGGAAACCTGGGTTTGTCAGAGGACCATTACCTGGATGGGTTGTATCGAGGATGGGAAGAGACCTGGGGCAGTTGCTCCAGGCAGGAGGGAGCAGGGAAGGTGATGTGGATGGGACGATGGTTCTCAGATGGCATAAGTGGGCTGGGGATGGGCTGGGAGAGAGTGGAGCTAGGGAGGCAAGCCAGACTGCTGCAGAACTAGTTGTAGAGCATTGGCTGAAATGGAAGGGAACGGATGGGAAACACACAGAATGGGAGCACACTCCCTGACTGGTCTAGTTGGATGAAATGTCTACTTTCTGAGCTCCATCTTTTCTATCACTTACGTACTTCTTTACATTCAATGATGCCTATGTTCCAGACAAGTATTAGACACCATGATGGATACTTTGTGTACCAGACATAATTTCTGACCTCTGGTTTAGTATTGTTAATAAAATTTTAACAAATTTTAAGTTAACGATAAGTTCACAAAATTTTAAGTACGTTATGTTGTGCTTCCCTAAATTGATTATAAGTTTTAGTGTAACAGAGGCAGAGATTTTTGTATTCATTCTTTCAAAACTGTAATGAGTGTCTACACTTGACAGCCTCTGTTGATAGAAAAAAGAAAAGCTACAGTCCTGGTTGAGAGAGATCCAGACAAACAGTTATAAAATACGGTAACTGTTCCCAGCAAGCTGCAGTGAGATGAATTCTTAAATTTCCTGGAAGTGTTAAAGACTTAAAGATAATTTTCTGAGCTGAGGCTTAAAGGATAGAAGTGGTTTTGAGGCATGAAAGTGAAGTGTGCGTGGCTCAGGAAGATTGGGACAGCCTATGTGAAAGCACAAAGGTGGAGGATGCAGTGAAATGACACAATGACATGACCCAGTGACATGGCACTGTGACATGACACAGTGACATGACCCAGAATGTACACGTGTGCTGATATTGCCGAGTGTAGGGCGGAATGAAGCACAAGAGATTGTGCAAATGGGCAGGGGCTGGACACATGTCTGTGCATGTTATGCAAAGGATCTTAGGTGGTATGTTATGAGGAAGCATGTTGATTAGGCAGTATACGTTCAGACTTCTACGTGGAGAATAGAGAGGGAGAGGGCAGTACTGGGCAGGGAGCCTGGAAAGGAGATTATTGCTACTGCGACCGCCTGTGATAGATAAACTGGGAGCAAGGAAGGGAAGAAAGAAGAAGCAGAAAAGATGAAAAAGTCATTGGAAGGTAAAATGGACAGACCTTGGTGTTTTATAAAACATGGGGTATAAACTGGAGAGAAGATGACAAGGACCTTGTCTGACTTATTCACAACTGTATCTCCAGCACTGGGAAGAATCCCTCATCTAGGCTCCCAGTAAATAGCTGTCAAAGTGAATAGAAGGGAGAAATCCAGATGACTCCTGGGTTCTGGAGGAAGCACAATGTTTATACCAGTCGCCAGTGGAAGGAATATGGGAGGGGAAGATCAGGTATTCCTCTGTGGACCGATGTGGGACAGACTGGTGGTTTTTAGAAGAGCCGAACTATAAGACACAAGTGATAAGGGAGCGAAGGAAGAATTGGTAATGAAGGAAATGCCAAATATGACTGCAGAAAGACAGGACGAGTTTTAGGTTAGGTTAAAATCCTACGTCAAGAGAGACATTTTCAAGCTTAAATGTTTGACAGGGTAATTTGTCCAGAGTTCACTGTGCATGAAATCTGGCAAAATCAGAGTCTGGCTCTGGGGACTCGAGGAAGAACATCACCCGTGTTGGGGATTGAAGAAGTTCCCTTGCCTTTTCACATCCCAAATTAGAGATTGGCTTATAGTTCAAGTTATCATACGAACTCTGTGGCTTTGTGCATCTTTTAACCTGAGAAAGACAAAGGCAGCATGTGAAATGTAGTTTTAGTAACAACCAAAGCACAGGTCAGAGATTTATGTTACTATACAATAATACCTATTTGTGGAGATACCACTGTTAGAAGCACTAACTTGGGTCCTAGTTTCTTATATAGAACAGAAAATTGCAAATTGTGTGGTTAATGTTGATCATAATAATATATTTTAAAGGAATATGTGTTTATTTAACCAATAACTTTATGCTACATAAATTGAAAAATCTTCCCTGCCTAGGATATTATGAGCAATAACTGCATATCTTAGTCTGTCCCCACATATGGTCTAATTTAGCTGGTCCTTAGGGGTTTTGTATGGCTGCTCTATAATATTAGTTGCATGAAAAGCACCTAACGTTCTTGATAAAAGTCTATTATTTTAATTCAAGAGGGCCTGTGAATTAATATTTTAACAAGCACCATCGTGTAATTCCGATACAGGTGTGAAGAGGTTCTACCTGGAGAAATCCCCCCTTGAGAAGCTCTTTGGCCTGACTTGCATTTTTTAGCCGGTGTTCTTGCTCTCTCTGGTGGTACAAGGTGGAATTGTATGTTTCAGAGTTTTCATTTTCACTGATTGGCAGATAGAGCGCCACAATTAATCTACTAGTTATCCAGCCTTTCTTTAGCCATGCTGTAAACCTACGGATGCAAGTGCTGCATTAGCATTCATCTCCCTACACACAAAAGAGATGTGAGAAGACCAGAAAGTGTAACGTGAAATTTCATACCTCAGAAGTGCTGCGACCAAGACAATGCTTTTACATTTTTTGGTTTGGAGAATTTTGAAGGAATCTGTAGCTGAAGAGTATTGAAGAGGCATTTGGTGGCAGCATTTTCATGGGCCAAATGTTTATCTTTTGCTTGGGTTCTTCCTCTGTGAATCGTTTAGGACTCAGACTCAAGCTTTGTGACGCTCATTTGAATTTTTCATTTGCCAGTTTGTTTTTTGCTAATGGAAAGGATATAATTGCATGCAGAGTAAAGAGTTAAGGGTAGGAATTCCTT
The DNA here is from genome assembly GCF_003031525.2 of Neophocaena asiaeorientalis asiaeorientalis. NCBI lineage: Eukaryota > Metazoa > Chordata > Mammalia > Artiodactyla > Phocoenidae > Neophocaena > Neophocaena asiaeorientalis. The sequence goes on along the minus strand of NW_020172187.1, from coordinate 4,299,947 downwards.
CTTCTTTTCCTTCTTTCCTCCCTGCCTTCTGGCAGTCATTCAACAGATGTTTATTACAGCCCCCTGAGGGAGGCTTTGTGGGTGATACAGTGATAACCGGGACACCATTTCTCTGAATGAGGAGAGAAATGTAGCCCACCAAGGCCTGTCATGAGGGCTCCATGCCCAAAGTGCAGGGCAGCTCAGCAACCCTCAGAGGAAGGAGAGAGTAACCATGGGGAAATCATTACTGAGAAGACGGCATCTGAACTGCAAGTCCCTGAGACTGGCCACTCTAAGAACCTTTGTGTAACTGAGTTGCTGACTTATATGACATACAATTGTCTGTGCTTATTGTGGGTATTTTATTCAGTGCTGATTATGTATCGGGCAGTGTGCTAAGTGTGGGTGTATAAAGTTCAGGAAGGATTGTAATCAAACAGGACCCTGTGGCGCCACCCCGGGGCAGAGCCCCGCCACCCCACCATGTCTTCTGCCAGCCTTTTGTCCGTAGAATAACTTTACTTAAAGAATAAATTTAATCAGAGAAATGAGAAATGTGGAAAGAAAGGAAAACTGTTAAGCGAGACGAAGTAATAATAGTTTAGCCATTAAACAAAGTCAAGGACCTTTAGTTCCTCCTCCAGGGCTGTAGATACTATTCTGAGCCATGTCCTTTGAGCTGCTTTGCAGATACTGAAACCCTCACCAGGTGGAAGAAGTTAACTGCATGTGCCCACAAGCACGAAGACCCCAGGTGGAATCAGAAGGTGGATGATGTTGACTCCCAGTTACCTCACCACAAGCCAATCAGAAGAAGGTCCACAAGCTGATCACACACCCCACACCCCCACTCCCTTATCCTGTCTTTTAAAACCTTTCCCTCGAAGCCTTCAGGGAGTTTGTGCCTTTCAAGCATGAGCTGCCCTGGACCCCTTGCTTGGTGCCTGCAATAAACGCTGCACTTTCCTTCACCACACCCAGTGTCGGTAGATTGGCTTTACTGTGCTCAGGTGAGCAGACCTGAGTTTGGTTCGGTAACAGGATGGCTTGGTCTCTGTCTACCTAGAGATCCCATTCTCGTAGTAGAGGCAGACAGGAAACAAAATAGATAAATGATAATAGATAACTATCTACAAAATAGATAAATGAATTGTAAATTGAGGTAAGGGCTTTGAAGGAAGTAACCAAGAGGCTAAGGTAGAGAATAACTTGGTTGGGGTGAGGTGAGACCTGCTTTTGTGGAGGTGGCTGGAGAAGGCCTCCTGCAGCAGCACAAGCAATGATGTTGCGAGTCCAGTGCTCCCTGCTGCTGAGTCCATGTCTTAACCATGTTCGTCCTCCCAGCTCTGACGGGGAATCACCATCATTATACTCATTTGAACAGAGGAGACTGAGGCACAGGGACACTAAGTAATTTGACGTGTAGTCTCTAAGTGGTGGAGACCAGATCCAAACCTACCTTTCAGGCCCAGAGCCTGCTCTCTTTACCACTCTGACAAGCATCTCCCGCCAAGGGTGTGGAGGGGAGAGCACATATGGGGCTCAGAGGCAGGAGAGTTCTCACAGGATAAAGCAGCCCTCGTGCTCCCAGAGGTGGGGCGAGGCTGCACACCACCCTTCCCTTGGGGTGTGGGCTTATTTCAGACACGTGTTAATACAGAAACAGGCATTGGGCGAGTTGAAAAGGACAGAATTCTTTAGCTGCCCTAGCACTGTAGAATTTATGATGAGAAAGGTCATTTTCTGGTGTAACATTTTGATTTCACAGTGGAGGACCCCCAGCTCAGAGAAGATAGGTGATTAATTGCTTAACTAGTTAGTTGCTGACTTGGGAGTACAACATACATGCTTTTCCTTGATCCCACGTGTACATAACTGGTTTCTACTTAACACACAAATTTAGCTTATAAATTGCTTTCCCACCAATTGAAGGGCACTGGAGTACATGATTACAGACTAGTACTTTCTTAAATTCTTGCTCCTTTAATTTGGGATGGTTTTCTTTGAGGGCAACCATTCCCATTTCATGACACGTGGTAAAATGTGTTTCTTCTGAGAATTTCCCTTCTCTCCTCTGTGGAAATGCAAAGAAACAGAGGACAGGACCAGTCGATAAGCTCACTTCTCTTGTGACTCGCCCCCTTCTCTTTCTTCACGTTTGCTGGCAGGAGTCACAATTCCCTGATTATAAGAGGTGGCCTGTTGTGAACAGGGCTTGGAGGTCAAGGGCTGATGCACACCTTGGACAAGGCACACGCTTGAGGAGCAGACAGGAGGAGGCTGATCCAGGCAAGCACCTGCCTCACCCACAGCCATAGTCCCTGAGGAAACTCTCAAGTATTGTTCAAAAAACCTGAGCAAGCCCTAGAGGGTTCAGGTAATCTTACCATGGCCTTTCTGTCCAGTGAAAAATAACAAGTTGTCTTGCACTGCTGAGTGGTTGTTTGCCAGCTGAAACTTCAAGTGGAACTCGTAATCATAGCTGATGTCTGGGACCCGCGAATAAGCCAGGAACGAGGTATATCTAAAGGCATCCATCCCACTGAGCCTGGGCTGGGTGATGTGAACAGCTGTGGAAAAGCCCAAAGCAAACAGTTAAAACAAGCCTGTTCATGGACTTGTAAGAGGAGGGTTGTGTTTTACTGCTGCATCTCGCCACATAGTCTGTTTACTATCACATTAATTATACATATGTGCCCTTCATCATTGAGCAACTCAGAGACTCAATAGGGAATTCAAATCCAGAACAACGGAAGGGTAGTGTTTTGAGATCGTGTGTATAATCCTTTAACTCACATACCCTTTCAACATGAAGAATTTACTTAAAGAGCAAATTTCTACATTTTGGAGATTAATTTTAGAAATAGAAAAGATCATACGCAGTCAAAGTATTTGCCTAGGTGCTTTGTAACAATAATTTGGCATCCAAATGCAAGATATGACTTAGAGAGGGACTCACAGCTTGGAACAAACTGAGCTTCTCTAACTCTTTACTTTTCTAAGAGCCAAAGGTCAGGGGTAGGAAGGCCAAGAGATGGGAAGGAAATGGATGTTTCCATCACCATATTGTGAATGACCTGAAATTTCCTTGAAGTGAAATCGCTGTCTAAAAGAAATACTCTTCCTTACTTTGTTCAGACACGTGTTAGATAGTGAAAGCGTGGGTTTCAATAGGCCTGAAACTGTAGGGAGATTTAGTAGAAACAGGAAATGGTAAAACCCAGAAGTACAAGGGCCAGTGCAGACAAATAAGATTTAGTTGAGGGGCGCTATCAGCCAGCTAGCTTCTCTTTTCATCCTGCCTCTAATCTTGTATCCACATTTTCTCTTTCATTATTCTGTTTCCTTCATAAATAGTCCCAACTGGCTTTTATTTCCTCACTCCAAGGGGAACAGGGAACAGGAAGGGGGATTTTGACCCCCTTCCTGACTACTGTGAATGGTATCCCCAGATTAAAGGATGTTCCTAGAATCTATTTTTATTCGTTCAAGACAGCTCAATAGAGGGAAGAAAGCTTGTCTTGATTACTTTATAATGCTCCCTTCTCAAGAGGTGGTGGCTCTCTCACGAAGTCGTAAAACTAGAATTTTTACAAACTTTAAGAAATATCCTCACTCTGGTACTTAACACTTAAAACAAAAGAGTTGTTATGTCTGGTTATAATTGTTTATATAGCAAATAATTCTGCTATCCTGGGAAAAAGAATTCTATTTATCAGAGGCTTTTATTTCTGCTTGTTTCACATAACTATTCAAGTAGGGATTTGTATGGAGTCAGCTGAATACTTCATTTTGATATTTTATTAAAATCTTATCAGTTTATTCCTTGGGATGTGTGTCCTAGGATAAGTAAACATTTTCTCAAAACTCACCAGAATCTGAATTAGGATTTTGAGACATACCACCTTTTATATATATATATAATCTAATGAAGTAATTGGTGGTTTGTGTTTCAGAGATAATAAGTCTTCCCATCAGGGATTTCAGTGGTTCTGTAAGTAGGATGGTTGAAGGAAATTAAATAAAATTAACTGGGATTGAAGCAAAATAAAAATATTGATGGTGTTTGAATGTTGGCATTAAAAACAGTTAAAATAGAATTCAATTAAATACTAAAAATAGGAATGTCTTTCTTTTATAACATTTCTTCCTGTTAATAATTTACAACTGAGTCTACTAAAAGTTTTTGTACATTTAGCTTAGATCAACAAATACATATGTAGTTCACTATCTGACCCTGAGCTAGATATTGGTGACACAAGGATAATAAAGCACAATCCTTACCCTCAAGGAGCTAGTGTGTGGTCAGTTAAATTACTCAACTGAACTAGACTGAATCTTGGCTGATGACAGCAGTTCACCTACAGGTGACAAGCAAAGATCATTTCAGGTGGAAAGAACAACTTATACTACAATAGGGAGGCCAAAAAGCATGTCATACTCAGGGAACCCATGGAGTTTGCAAGTTTTAGAATGAAGTATAAAAAGGAAAGTGGAAGCAAATGAAATGACATAGTTAAGACAGGGGTCAAATTATGAAGGGTTTGATATTTTCCTCATAATTTTTGAGTAGTTAAGCAGATATCAAAGTTGCCTTTTAGAAATATCACTGTAGTGATGAAATGTGAAGGCTGGATTAGACAGGGGGAACTGGAGGAGAAACCTTTGGTCAAGAATGATAAGGAGGACTTTGAGGACATTGGGAAGTCTAACAATGAGTTCAGCTTGTACTGGGGGGGCAGTGGTGGCCCTTGTCCACGTGCTCAGTGGTTTGTCTCCCAGCAAGAGCACCCAGCTCCGCTCACTCCACATGGCAGCTTAGCACTGGATCTGGGGCAGACAGGTCCTGGGAGAAGTCAGCCACAAGGCAGCCCAGATCTCAGGTGGCAGCACAGCCACTTCAATTCCTGCAGCAATAACACCCTGACCCCCAGGCCACAGCATTGTACTAGATCTGGGATGAACACAACAGGGCTTTCCCTGTTTCTGAGTGGAACTGCAGACACCTGCATGGGAGGCACATATGTTTGCTGTGACTGCATGGACCTCACTTGCTTCAGCAATCACACACTTAAGGGTAATGAAGCCTTATTGAACCTGACCCTCAGGGCTTCCACCCCAAGAGCTGGGGAAAAGACCCTGACACTGACAGAATGGTAACAGCCACAGAGCAGAGAAGAAGCCCTGCCTCACATCCTACACAGGCTTTAAATCCCCCAACACAAACCACGCCCCCTATCAAGGAGATAACAGCCAGCACACACTGAGGAAAGATATAGTTGGTTTCCATACCACAACCAGCTCTACCACCAAAACTGTTAGAAACACACAGTCTGTACAATGATGCTCCCACATAAAAACACCCTTCAAGACCACAATAGATAACTGTTTCTCCCAAATTCATAGAGACAGAAAAAGTTAAATAAAATAAAAAGGCAGAGGAACTACTCCCAATTAAAAGAGGAAGAGACACCCCCACCCCCAAAGAACATATAATGAAACAGACATTACTGGTTCAACAGACCCAGATTTCAAAGAGGTGGGAATAAAAATGCTAACTAAGTTAAGAAAGATTATTGATATAAACACAGATAACTGTAGCAAGGAAATAAAAGTTATGAAGATGAATCAATCAAAAATAGATAATTCAGTTTCAGAGATAAAAAGCAATCTTCACAGGGAACTATATTCAACATCTTGTAATAACCTCTAATGGAAAGAATATAAAAAAGAATATATTGATATATCTATATATCTATCTATATATAACTGAATTACTTTGCTGTACACATACAACTAACTCAACATTGTAAATCAACTATACTTCAAAAAAAGAAAAAGAAAAAGTAAAAGAAAGCAGTCTAGAAGTAATAAATAGCCAATTAAATGAGACAGAAGAACGAATAAGTGACCTGGAAGATAAAATAATGGAAACCACCCAATCAGAAGAGCAGACAAAAAAACAATAAGAAATGAAACCAACATAAGGTCTATGGGAAAATATAAAACAAACCATTTTATGCATGGTATGAGTTCCAGAAGGAGAAGAGAGAGAGAAGATCAAAAATGTAGTTGAAGAAATTAAGGCTGAAAACTTCCCAAACCTAAAGAAGGAAACAGATATCCAGGTACAGAAAGAGCCAAGCGTTCCAAAAAAGATAAACCCAAACAGACCTACACTAAGGCATCATAATTAAAATGGCAAACGTTAAAGATAAAGAGAGGATTTTTATGGCAGCAAGAGAAAAACAAAGGGTCAGATACAAGGGAATCCACATAAGTTTTCAACTGATTTCTCTTCAGAAACTTTGCAGGCCAGAAGGGAGTGTCATGATATATTTCAAGTCCTGAAAGGGAAAATCTGCAACCTAGGATACTCTACCCAGCAAGATTATCATTTAGAATAAAAGGAGAGATAAAGAATTTCTCAGACAAGCAAAAACTAAAACAATTCAGCAATACTAAACCTACCTTAAAAGAAATAATGAAGGATCTTCTTTAAGTAGAAAAAAAGCAAGAATCTATAGGAAAGGAAAAAAATCACAGAGGAAAGGCAAATATATAATCAGTACTGAAGCTCAATTAAATAAGATAGTACATACACTAAAAACAATAAAAGAATTATAAAAGCAAGTATAATGATAATAAGCAGTAAAAGAGGATGTAAGAAAATATGAAGATGTAAAATAGGACATCAAAATCACAAAGTGTGGGGGAGGGGAGTAGAAAAGGTAGACCTTTTAGAATATATTTGAACTTGAATGATTGTCAGTTTAAAGCAAGTAGACATATTATGGGTCAACATACATGAACTCCATGGTAACCACAAATCAAAAACATACAATAGATTCACAAAAGCCAAAAAGAAAGGGACTCAAGCATACTACAAAAGAAAACCATCAAATCACAAAAGGAAAAGCAAAAAGAAAAATGAACAAAGAGCTACAAAAACAACTGGAAACCAAAAATTAAAACAGCAATAAGTACATACCTATCAATAATTACTTTAACTGTCAATGGATTAAATGCTCTGATCAAAAGACATAGGGTGGCTTATAGGATAAAAAAAGAAAAGAGAACCTGCAATATGCTGCATTCAAGAGACTCACTTCAAGGCAAAGGACACATACAGACTGAAAGTGAAGGGATAGAAAAAGGTATTGCATGCAAATGGAAGCAACAGGAAAGTGGGGGTAGCAATATTCATATCTATTAACATAAACTTTAAAACAGGGCATAAAGAAAGACAAAGAAGGACATTATATAATGATAAAAAGATCAATACAGAAAGGGGATATTACACACATTAACATATACACACCCAATGTTGGAGCACCTAAATATATAAAGCAAATACTAACAGATGTAGAGGGAGAAACTGACAATAATACAATAATAGTAGGAGATTTTAACACCCCATTGACATCAATGGACAAATCATCCAGACAGAAAATCAATAAGGCAACAGAGGTTCTATATGACCCAATAGATCAGTTAGACTTAATTGATATCTACAGGACACTACATCCAAAAAAAGTAGAATACACATTATTTTCAAGTGTGCATGGAACGTTCTCTAGGATAGACCACATACTAAGTCACAAAATGAGCCTCGATAAATTTAAGAGGATAGAAATTATATCAAGCATCTTTTCTGATCACAATGATATGAAACTAAAAATCAACTACAGGAAGAAAAATGGGAAAAAACCAAACACATGGAGACTAAACAACATGAAAAAACAGTGGGTCAATGATAAAATCAAAGAAGAAATTAGAAAAGGAAACAAACGAAAATGAAAACACAACTTTATAAAATCTATGGGATGTACCAAAAGCAGTTCTAAAAGGAAAGCTGATTCCCAAAGACTGAAGAGGTGGGAACACTTCTAAATTTATTAAATGAGTCACCATCACCCTGATACCAAAACTAGACAAAGAAACTACAGAAAAAGAAAAACACAGGTCAATATCTGATGAATAAATGCAAAAACCATCAACAAAACATTAGCAAATGGAATCCAAAAATACATAAAAAGAATCGTACACTATTATTAAGTGGAATTTATCCCAGGGATATAAAAATGGTTCACTATTCACAAATCAGTCAATGTGATACATCACATTAACAAAATAAGGGATAACACCCATATGATTATCTCAATAGATGCATAAAAAGCATTTGATAAAATTCAACATCTATTCATGAGAAAAACTCTCAAAGTTGGTATAGAGGGGCTATATCTCAACATAATAAAGACCATTTATGACAAACCCACAACCAACATAACACTCAATGGTGAAAAGCTGAAAGCTTTCCTGCTAAAATCTGGAACAAGAGTAAGATGCCCACTCTCACCACTTCTATTCAACATAGTATTGAGAGCCCTAGCCACAGCAATCAGATAAGGAAAAGAAATAAAAATTATCCAAATTGGAAGGGAAGAGGTAAAATTGTCATTATATGCAGATGACATGATAATATATATAGAAAATCCTAAAGACTCCACACAAAAAACTGTTAGAACTGATAAACAAATTTAGCAAGGTAGCAGGATACAAGATTAACATGCAGAAATCTGTTGAATTTCTTTAAACTAACAATGAAATATCAGAAAGGGAAAGCAAAAAAAAAAAAAAATCCCGTTTAAAATTGCATTAAAAAATACTTAGGAATAAACCTGACCAAGGAGGTGAAATACCTATATGCTGAGAACTATTAAATGTTGATAAAGGAAATTGAAGATGATTCAAAGAAATGGAAAGATATCTCACACTCCTGGATTGGAAGAATTAATATTGTTAAAACGGCCATACTGCCCAAAGCAATATACAGATTTAATGTGACAACTTTCAAATTACCCATGACATTTTTTATGGAACTAGAGCAAATAATCCAAAAATTTATATGGAAACATAGAAGACCCAGAATTGTCAAAACAATCCTGAAGAAAAAGAACAAAGCTGGAGGCATAACTCTTTCAGACTTCAGACAATACTACAAAGCTACAGTAATCAAAAGAGCATGGAATAAGCACAAAAACAGACATATGGATCAATGGAACAGAACAGAAAGCCGAGAAATAAACTCACACCCCTATGGTCAACTAACCTTTGACAAAGGAGGCAAGAATATACAATGGAGAAAATCCAGTCTCTTCAGCAAGTGGTATTGGGAAAGCTGGACAGCTGTATGTAAATCAATGAAGTTAAAACATGCCTTCACACCATACACAAAAATAATCTCAAAGTGGCTAAAAGACTTAAATATAAGACGTGACACCATAAAACTCCTAGAAGAGGACATAGTCAAAACATTCTCTGACATAAATCATAAGAATGTTTTCTTAGGTGAGTCTCCCAAGGCAATAGAAACAAAAACAAACAAATGGGATGTAATTAAACTTATAAGCTTTTGCACAACAAAGGAAACCATAAACAAAACAAAAAGATAATCTATGGACTGGGAGGAAATATTTGCAAATGACGGACTGAAAAGGGCTTAATTTCCAAAACATACAAACAGCCCATATAACTCAATAATATAAAAACAAACAACCCAATTGAAAAATGGCCAGAAGACATAAACAGACTTTTCTCCAAAGAAGATATACAAATGGCCAAAAGGCACATGAAAATATGCTCAGCATTGCTAATTATTACAGAAATGCAAATCAAAACCACAGTGAAGTATCACCTCACACCAGTTAGAATGGCTATCATCAAAAAATAATAAATGCTGGAGAGGGTGTGGAGAAAAGGGAATCCTCCTACACTGTTGGTGGGAATGCATATTGGTGTACCCACCATGGAAAACAATATGAAGCTTCCTTAACAAAGTAAAAATAGAGATACCGTATGATCCAGCAGTCCTACTCCTGGGCATATATCCAGAGAAAACTCTAATTTGAAAAGATAAATACACTCCTATGTTCATAGCAGCACTATTTACAATAACAATGACATGGAAGTAACCTAAATGTCCACTGACAGATGAGTGGATAAAGAGATATGGTGTGTAATGTGTATATATAATGGAGTATTACTCAACCATAAAAAAGAATGAAACATTGCCATTTGCAGCAACATGCATGGACTTAGACAATATTACACTTAGTGAAATAAGTCAGACAGAGAAGGACAAATACTATATGGTATCACGTATATGTGGAATCTAAAACATAATACAAATCAGTCTGTGTACAAGACAGAAACAGACTCACAGACATAGAAAACAAACTTATGGCTACCAAAGGGGAGAGGGTTGGATGGACAAATTAGGAATATGGGATTAATAGATACAAAGTAATATACATAAAATAGATAGGCAACAGGGACTTACTATATAGCACAGAGAATTATACTTAATATCTTGTAATAAGCTATAACAAAATAAAATCTGGGATTAAGAAAATCCCTGAAACTGAATCACTATTCTGTACACTTAAAACTAACAACATTATGAATCAACTACACTTTAATTTAAAAAAACAAGAAAAATAATCCCTGAAACATAGGGCTTCACATTGTAATATCTGCATTACAGTTTATGGCATAACTTTGAGAATAACATTTTCATGCATCTGTATAACTCACATTACATAAACTGTAAATTTATTCTGGGTTCAATAATCTTTGTGATAAATCAAATTTCCCAGACATTACACACATGGAATATTCCAGAACTTATGTGTTTTGAACATTTTTCTCCTCCCTAACACATGAGTTTCTTTATGCCAGTGGACATTTAGTTAAGAAATTAAGAAACATCAATGTTGGAATGAGTCATCAGTCAAGTTCAGTGGAAAAAAAAATTGTTTTAGCTTTTTAATCTCTTATTTTTTAAACCATGGATCTATAAATGTGCTTTTCTATACTCCAAAGTAACAAAAGAAACTAATCAAAATGGCAGAGAGTAAGATGTGGAGATCACCTTCCTCCTCATAAATACATCAAAAATACATCTACATGTGGAACAACTCCTACAGAACACCTACTGAATGCTGGCAGAAGACCTCAGACTTCCCAAAAGGCAAGAAACTCCTTACGTATCTGGGTAGGGAAGAAGAAAAAAGAAAAAGCAGAGACAAAAGAATAGGGACGGGACCTGCACCAGTGGGAGGGAGCTGTGAAGGAGGAAAAGTTTCCACACACTAGGAAGCCCCTTCACTTGTGGAGACTGTGGGTGGTGGGGGGAAGCTTCGGAGCCACGGAGGAGAGTGCAGCAACAGGGGTGCAGAGAGAAAAGTGGAGAGATTCCCGCACAGAGAATCAGTGACCAGCACTCACCAGCCTGAGAGGCTTGTCTGCTCACCCGCCGGGGCAGGTGGGCGCTGGGAGCTGAGGCTCCGGCTTCGGATGTCAGATCCCAGGGAGAGGACTGGTGTTGGCTACATGAACACAGTCTGAAGGAGGTTAGTGCACCACAGCTAGTCAGGAAGGAGTCTGGGAAAAGGTCTGGACCTGTCAGAGAGGCAAGAGACCATTGTTTTGGGGTGCGCTAGGAGAGGGGATTCAGAGCTCCACCTAAATGAGCTCCAGAGATGAGTGTGAGCCTCGGCTATCATATTGGACCACAGAGATGGGCATGAAATGCTAATGCTGCTGCTGCTGTAGCCACCAAGAATCCTGTGTGCAAGCACAGGTCACTATCCACACCCCTCTGGAGCCTGTGCAGCCCGCCACTGCCACAGTCCCGTGATCCAGGGACAACTTCCCCAGGAGAACACATGATCAGCCTCAGGCTGTAACAACATCATGCTGGCTTCTGCCGCTGCAGGCTCACCCCGCATTCCAATTATGACTACCGTATCTCTCCCTCTCCCTGACCTGAGTGAGTAAGAGAGCCCTAATCAGCTGTTGCTTTAACCCCCTCCTCTATGGGTGGGTAACAGACAACTGAGGGTGGCCTACATGTAGAGGCAGGGCCAAAACCAAAGCTGAAGCCCAGGAGCTGTGCGAACAAAGAAGAGAAAGGGAAATTTCTCCATGCAGCCTCAGGACCAGCAGATTAAATCCCACAATCAACTTGATAAACCCTGCATCTGAAGAATACCTGAATAGACAACAAATGTTCCCAAAATTCAGGTGGTGGACTTTGGGAACAACTGTAGACTTGGGGTTTGCTTTCTTTGCCTAATCTGTTTCTGGTTTTATGTTTATCTTAGTTTAGTATTTAGTGATTATTTTCATTGTTGGATGTTTGCTTTGTTGGGTTGATTGTTCTCTTCCTTTTTTATATATATGTATATTTTTTCTCCCTTTTCTCTTTTTGTGACTGTGTATGTTTCTTTGTGTGATTTTGTCTGTATAGGTTTGCTTTTACCATTTGTTCTAGGGTTCTGTCTATTCATTCTTTTTTCTTTCTTTCTTCCTTTTTTTCTGAGCTGTGTGGCTGGCAGTGTTTTGGTGCTCCAGCTGGGTATCAGGGCCTGAGCCTCTGAGGTGGGAGGGTCGAGTCCAGGACACTGGACCAACAGAAACCTCATGGACCTTTGTAATATCAATTGGCAAGAGCTCTCCCAGAGATCTCTCTCTCAACGCTAAGACACAGCTCCACTCAATGACCAGAAAGCTCCAGTGCTGGATGCACCATGCCAAACAACTAGCAAGACATGAACACAACTACCCATAAGCAGAGAGGCTGCCTAAAGTCACACTAAGTCCACAGACACCCCAAAACACACCACTGGACATGGCCCTGCCCACTGGAAGGAAAAGATCCAGCCTCACCCACAAGAATACAGGCACCAGTCCCCTCCACCAGGAAGCCTACACAACCCACTGAACAAACCACACCTACTGGGGGCAGACATGAAAAATAACATGAGCATTGAACCTGCAGCCTGCAGAAAAAGGAGGTCCTGAACACAGTATGTTAAACAAAATGAGAAAACAGAGAAACATGCAGCAGATGAAGGAGTAAGGTAAAAAACCACCAGACCAAACAAATGAAGAGGAAATAGGCAGTCTATCTGAAAAAGAATTCAGAGTAACGACAGTAAACAGGATCACAAATCTTGGAAATAGAATGGAGAAAATACAAGAAATGTTTAACAAGGACCTAGAAAACTAAAGAGCAAACAAACAATGATGAACAGCACAATAAATGAAATTAAAAATTCTCTAGAAGGAATCAATAGAAGAATAACTGAGGTAGAAGAAAGGATAAGTGACATGGAAGAAAAAATAGTGTCTCAGAGACCTCTGGGGCAACATTAAATGCACCAACAATCGAATTATAGGGATCCCAGATAAAGGAGAAAATGAAAGGGTCTCAGAAAATATTTGATGGGATTATAGTTGAAAACTTCCCTAACATGGGAAAGGAAATTGTCAATCAAGTCCAGGAAGCATAGTGTCCCATACAGGATAAGTCCAAGGAGAAACACAACAAGACCCATATTAATCAAGCTATGAAAAATTAAATGCAAACAAAAAATATCAAAAACAGTAAGGGAAAAGAAACAAATAACATACAAGGGAATCCCAATAAGGTTGACAGCTGATTTTTCAGTAGAAATTCTGCAGGCCAGAAGGGAGTGGCAGGACATATTTAAAGTGATGAAAGGGGAAAAAAAACTACAACCAAGATTACTCTACCCAGCAAGGATCTCATTCAGATTCGATGGAGAAATTAAAACCTTCACAGACAAGCAAAAGCTAAGAGAATTCAGCAGCGTAAATCCAGCTTTACAACAAATGCTAAAGGAACTTCTGTAGGCAGGAAACACAAGAGAAGGAAAAGACCTAAAATAGCAAACTGAAAACAATTAGCAAAATGGTAATAGGAACATACATATTGATAATTACCTTAAGTGTAAATGGATTAAATCCTCCAACCAAAAGACACAGACTGGCTGAATGGTTACAAAAACAAGATGCATATATATGCTGTCTACAAGAGACTCACTTCAGACCTAGGGACACATACAAACTGAAAGTGAAGTATGGAAAAAAAAATCAAAAGAAAGCTGGAGTAGCAATTTTTATATGAGACAAAATAGACTTTAAAATAAAGACTATTACAAGAGACAAAGAAGGACACTACATTATGATCAAGGGATCAATCCAAGAAGAAGATATAACAATTGTAAATGTTTATGCACCCAACATAGGAGCACCACAATACATAAGGCAAATGCTAACATCCATAAAAGGGGAAATTGACAGTAACACATCATAGTAGGGGGCTTTAACACCACACTTAAACCAATGGACAGATGATCCAAAATGAAAATAAATAAGGAAGAACAAGTTTTAAAAGACATATTACACCAGATAGACTTAATGAATATTTATAGTACATTACATCCAAAAATAACAGAATACACTTTCTTCTTAAGTGCTCTGGAACATTCTCCAGACAGATCAGATCTTGAATGACAAATCAAGCCTTGGTAAATTTAAGAAAATTGAAATTGATCAAGTATCTTTTTGGACCATAATACTATGAGAATTGATATCAATTAGAGGAAAAAAACTGTAAAAAATACAAACAAATGGAGGCTAAACAATACTTTATTAAGTAACCAAGAGATCATGGAAGAAATCAAAGAGGAAATCAAAAAATACCTAAAAACAAATGACAATGAAAACACAATGAGCCAAAACCTTTGGGATGCAGCAAAAGCAGTTCTAAGAGGGAAGTTTATAGCAATACAATCCTATCTCAAGAAACAAGAAAAATCTCAAATAAACAACTTATCCTTACACCTAAAGCAATTAGAGAGAGAAGAACAAAAAAAACCCCATAGTTAGCAGAAGGAAAGAAGTCATAAAGATTAGATCAGAAATAAATGAAAAAGAAATGAAGGAAACAATAGCAAAGATCAATAAAAGTAAAAGCTGGATCTTTGAGAAGATAAGTAAAATTGATAAACCAGTAGCCAGACTCATCAAGAAAAAAAGGGAGAAGACTCAAATAAACAAAATTAGAAATAAACAAGGAGATGTAACAACTGACACTGTGGAAATATGAAGGATCATGAGAGATTACTACAAGCAAGTATATGCCAATAAAATGAACCACCTGGAAGAAATGGACAAATTCTTAGAAAAGTACCACCTTCCAAGAATGAACCAGGAAGAAATAGAAAATATGAAGAGATCATTCCCAAACACTGAAATTGAAACTGTGATTAACAATCTTCCAACAAACAAAATCCAATGACCTGTGGCTTCAGAGGCGAATTCTATCAAACATTAAAAGAAGAGTTACAGCTATATTTCTCAACTTTTCCAAAATATAGCAGAGGGAGGAACACTGCCAAAGTCATTCTACAAGGCCACCATCACCATGATACCAAAACCAGACAAAGATGTCACAAAAAAAGAAAACCACAGACCAATACCACTGATGAACACAGATGCAAAAATCCTCAACAAGATACTAGCAACAGAATCCAACAGAACACCAAAAGGATCATACACCATGATCAATTGAGCTTCATCCCAGGAATGTAAGGATTCTTCAATATACGCAAATCAATCAATGTGATACACCATATTAACAAACTGAAGGATAAAAACCATATGATAATCTCGATAGATGTAGAAAAATCTTTCGACACAATTCAACACTCATTTATGATAAAAACTCTCCAGAAAGTGGGCATAGAGGGAACCTACCTCAACATAATAAAGGCCATATATGACAAACCCACAGCCAACATCATTCTCAATGGTGAAAACTGAAACCATTTTCTCTAAGATCAGGAAAAAGACAAGGTAGCCCACTTTCACCCCTGTCATTCAACATAGTTTTGGAAGTTTTAGCCACAGCAAACAGAGAAGAAAAAGAAGTAAAAATAATCTAAATCAGAAAAGAAGAAGTAAAACTGTCATTGTTTGCAGATGATAAGATGCTTTACATAGAGAATCCTAAAGATGCTACCAGAAAACTAACTAGAGCTAATCAATGAATTTGGTAAAGTAGCAGGATACAAAATTAATGCACAGAAATCTCTTGCATTCCTATACACTAATGATGAAAAATCTGAAAGAGAAATTAAGGAAACAATTCCCATTTATCACTGCAACCAAAAGAATAAAATACCTAGGAATAAACCTTCCTAACAAGATAAAAGACCTGTACGCAGAAAAGTATAAGACACTGATGAAAGAAATTAAGGATGATACAAACAGATGGAGAGATATACCATGTTCTTGTACTGGAAGAATCAACATTGTGAAAATGACTTTACTACCCTAAGCAATCTACAGATTCAATGCAGTCCCTATGAAACTACCAATGGCATTTTCCACAGAACTAGAAAAAAAAATCTGTATGGAAACACAAAAGACCCCGAATAGCAAAAGCAATCTTGAGAAAGAAAAACGGAGCTGGAGGAATCAGGCTCCCTGACTTCAGACTATACTACAAAGCTGCAGTCATCAAGAGAGTATGGTACTGGCACAAAAAGAGAAATATAGATCAATGGAACAGAATAGAAAGCCCAGAAATAAACCCTTGCACATATGGTCACCTTATCTTTGATAAAGGAGGCAAGAATATACAATGGAGAAAAGACAGCCTCTTCAATAAGTGGTTCTGGGAAAACTGGACAGGTACATATAAAAAAATGAAATTAGAACACTTCCTAGCACAATACACAAAAATAAACTCAAAATGGATTAAAGACCTGAAATTAAGTGCAGACACTGTAAAACAGAGGAAAACATAGGCAGAACACTCTATGACATAAATCACAGCAAGATAGTTTTTGACCCACCTCCTAGAGAAATGGAGATAAAAACAAAAATAAACAAATGGGACCTAATGAAACTTAAAGCTTTTGCACAGCAAAGGAAACCATAAACAAGACCAAAAGACAACCCTCAGAATGGGAGAAAATATTTGCAAATGAAGCAACTGACAGACGATTAATCTCCAAAATTTATAAGCAGCTCAATATCAAAAAAAACCAAACAACCCAATCCAAAAATGGGCAGAAGACCTAAATAGACATTTCTCCAAAGAAGATATACAAATTGCCAACAAATACATGAAAGAATTCTCAACATCATTAATCATTAGAGAAATGCAAATCAAAACTACAATGAGGTATCACCTCACACCAGTCAGAATGGCCATCATCAAAAAATCTAGAAACAACAAATGCTGGAGAGGGTGTGGAGAAAAGGGAATACTGTTGCACTGTTGGTGGGAATGTAAATTGGTACAGCCACTATGGAGAACAGTATGGAGGTTCCTTAAAAAACTAAAAATAGAATTACCATATGACCCAGCAATCCCACTACTGGGCATATACCCTGAGAAAACCATAATTCAAAAAGAGTCATGTACCGCAAAGTTCATTGCAACTCTATTTACAATAGTCCAGAAATGGAAGCAACCTAAGTGTCCATCGATTGACGAATGGATAAAGAAGATGTGGCACATATATACAATGGAATACTACTCACCATAAAAAGTAACAAAATTTAGTTATTTGTAATGAGATGGATGGACCTAGATTCTGTCATACAGAGTGAAGTAAATCAGAAAGAGAAAAGCAAACACTGTATGCTTACACATATATATGGAATCTAAAAAAAGAAAAAAATGGTTCTGAAGAAACTAGGGGCAGGACAGGAATAAAGACACAGATGTAGATAATGGACTTGAGGGCATGGGGAGGGGGAAGGGTAAGCTGGGATGAAGTCAGAGAGTAACAAGGACATATATACACTACCAAGTGTAAAATAGATAGCTAGTGGGAAGCAGCTGCATAGCACAGGGAGATCAGCTCAGTGTTTTGTGACCAGCTACAGAGGTGTGATAGGGAGGGTAAGAGGGAGACGCAAGAGGGAGGGGTTATGGGGATATATGTATACATATAACTGATTCTCTTTGTGATACAGCAGAAATTAAAGCAACATTTTAAAGCAATTATACTCAAATAAAGTTGTTCAAAAAAGTAACAAAAATAACTTTGATAATAACTCTTATGTTCCAGTTGCTAGTTGCTCTGTCTAAATTATTTTGTTTCTCAGAGCAACCCAATGAGATGTTCTTATTCCTAGATTCCTACTTTACAGAGGAAGAAACTGAGGATCAGAGAGGTGAAGTCATAGATCTAAAAAATGGTGGAGTCAGGATTTGAACCCAGGCTCTTTTGACTTCAACAGTTGTGCTCTTTCTAATTATGTCTGGTATATTCATGGCAACAACTGATGAAAAGCTATTGGTAGATGTTTCTTATTTTAAAGTTTGTTGTCCTCACACATTGATTTCATACAGTTTTATTCTATTTTCCCCCCAATTCCTGGGTCATGGATTCATGGAATCTGATAGAGTTCTTACATTTCTTCTATATTCCTTCAAGAGATATGTAAATATGATACGTATTCATTGTTTTGCAGTGCCAAGCACTTAATTAGTACTTAATATATACCAGTGAATTTATTAACAAATAGGTTTTAGTAGGATCTTAATTGCTTTCCAATATGAAGGGAATATGAATGAAAAACAGTGATTATAAAGACCAGTGTATCTTTAAAGTTTTCTAATTGTTTTGGGGTTTGAACACACACATATACATATGTATTCCAGATAGTTAACTATAATTTTCATATTTGGTTTTGGTATTGTATAGAAACAGTGTAGGAAAAGCAAAAATCTTAAGGGCCCAATATAATAGGGCTGATTTATCAAAGAGCAACACGTACTATAACTATGAGAGAAAGCTGAGAGAAAAGAAAAAAAATTTTACTAGCCCATATTTTAAGACCTCTGTGGCTTAGCTGTCCAAGTGCTGGGAGATGGCAGCAGACACTGCAATATGCCAACTCATTTTTGGGGACCACAACACATGGTGTTTCAAGCACACAAAAAAGGGAAGATTTTATATTAATAAATACACCATGAGAGATTATTCTAAGTCATATCACAAATAAAACAAAGAAAAATGATCAGCATAAACTGTGAGGTTTGAAATTCATATTGGGGGTGGCATGGGGAGAGGCAGAAACCAAGGAACCCAGGCAGCTCAAGCACAGCCAGGCTCACAGTGTAGCTGTGTTGTCAGGACGGAGCTGCTGGCGTCTCTACCACTGGGCTGGGCCATGTGGACACCTCAGCTACAAATAATTTCTAAGTATCACTCTGTCTTGGGTCATTTCCTTAGCGTTAGTTCCTGGGGAGAGTATCTTATTGGCCTATCCTAGGTCATATGTGCACACACAAATAGGAAGAAAGTTCAGGAGCTGTGTCGCCAAAAACAAAAGCAAAACACAATATTGAGTAGATGTCTCCCAGGGACCTTTGATTGCCCAGTGTTAATAAGCATCCTCTTTCTAGAACTTGCATTTTCAAATCAAAATTTCCTTCTAACGTAATGCAACCATCCTATATATAAATTTTAAAAGTCACCCTTTTTTTCCAAAATGGAGTCTTCTTAAAGTCTTACCTTTTATTGCATTTTGTTCCAAGTCCAAGATCTCTGCATAGTGGCCCTTCCTCCTTGTGGCTATGTTGTCATCCTGTCCTACTGGGGACTAAGTCTCAAGGTCACTGAACCCAAACACTTGACACAGAGACCAGGGAGCACATGAGAACTGTTACGATGTGGAAGTATCTGTGGTTTTTCTCGGTGACAAGTCAAAGGTACTGCTAATACGGGTGTGGTTTGCAGCTCATCAGAGTCCACAGGAGGTTGTCCAAAGGAAGGGGTTTGACGTGAGAGGCAAAGTATGAACAGGAAAGACCACCCAGGGACTAGCCACAGCTGAGGCTGACAAAGGGAAACAAGGTGTCATCAAAGCCTAAACCTCCTGGCCAGAGCCCTCCCGGCAGGTGGGTTGCTCCTTAGGATGCAGGGTGGGGACAACAGCACAGGCAGCCACTGGTGGGTGCATCACCGGAAGCACGGGTGGGGGCAGAAGTACCTCTCTCCCTCCAGTCTCCCAACAGTGCCTCGCCTTGGCAGGGGAGGGTGGAGTTTGCACAAGTTAGAGACACAGATCCCAGAGCAAAGAGGCAAATGACTGGTACATACTGCAGTGACTGGGGCTATAATCCTTATTTCCAGAACTGGTCAGAAGGCCGCTTCGCATGTTATGACTTTCCTCTTTGAATGCTCTCTCCTTCCATGTAGGAGAAGTTGATTTAAATTCTCCCTTCTGTGTTCTCCTTACTGTCAGCTAATGCTGCCGCTGGTGAGCTTCTACACTGGGGCAGTGGTGAGGGCCTTCATTCCTGACAGCCCTGGCCACAGTGGGCCTGCTCTCCTGGCTTCGCGAGGCCTCTGTTAACGCTTAACACTAGATGTTAGAGGCAGTGTGTGTGTGAACAGCTTAGGGAAGCCAGTGGGAACCTTCCTCAGAATAATGTTTTCAAATTTATGAACTAAAATGCATAGAATTATAAAAGAAACCAACTTTCTTGAAATATAGTTTAAAAATATAACACTTTTGTAATAAAATAAAATTATGCTTCTTTCACACTGCATTTATATAGCGAGATCTAGCAGCAGGTAGAATAAACTACAGCAATTTCAAATTTTGAGGAACACAAAAATATTTTAATATAGTATATAATGTAACATAATATAAGAGGGATCTGACTTTCCCTTGGTGACAAAAATAACAAGTGCTAATGGTACTGCAGTGATTTGTTGCTGATCCCAATTCATAACTGAGGATTTGTTAAATCTCTGTGGGGATTCGTAAAAAGATGTAATTTTTTTCTTATCCACGTTCACAGCTTCCTTGACCCAGAGGATTGCCTGAGTCCTGCCAGACGCCTGTGTGTGCCCCACCTGCAGTGTGTGCTTGGCCCTCCCCTTCTCAGGGAGGCCTGCCTTGTCCTGCTCTGTCCACTGTGTTTAATTGCACCCTGCCCCTGTGTGATAGAATTTTTTAAAATGCTCTTTTGACCCAGTGTTGAGGCCTGGTTAGAGAATGGTCAGTGCCTTTCTTGAGCAGCTAAGACTGTACCCCCCAAATACTTCCCATGTTGTTGTCCAGACCATGACGAATCACTCTGATAGTTGGGGACCCCATCCCAGAGAGTAGGGGCAGCTACTCTGCTCTGGATCCCACAAGTCACTCAATTAACCAATCCATGGGAGCCCCCAAAACCTAGCTGACCCCACTCTCCACCCCCGCCACACCTAAGTGGCCCCCTATAGCTCTGGCTGGCAGGCACCCTATCCCCAGTACAGTGCATACGTGACCCCCACAGCAGCCTTCTCCCATTTAGGGCTGTGAGCAACCAGAAGTTCTGCCTCTCATCCGTCTAACTGTGTTGTCCAGCCATCAAAAACATCTTTACGTCTAATAAAACTCCCTGGTTCCCTCTTTGGCATTTCCTTTCTCCTTTTCCTTCTCTAGTGTTTTGTTTGTTTGTTTGGCTTTCCCAGGGTGCTCATTATCTTCTAACAAGTCACCAGAATTTCTCACCCAACCTTGGAATGAAAGGTCCACAAAGGCAGAAGTTAACCAGTCTTATTTTCTGCTTTATCCCAAGCAGCTGTGGGCACTCTGTGCAACTCCTTTAATTGAAGCCAACACCCTTTGTACCTGCAGGTGTACTTACATGAAGAGCCTGAAAATGGAGGTGGCTGTTGTTTTAACTCAATGGGACCATTGCTGGGATTTTCGCTAAGAGCTTTTCTCCTTTGGATGCCCAAAGCTTCTGAGCTAGTAGAGCTCGGAGTCATGGCGAGGGGAGAAGTTGTGAGTGGGTCTTCATGGATAACCATGAGAGGGACCGCCCTTCTGCTGCCCCATGGTACTGAATCTGTGCAAAACGTGGTACTAATCTGCGGAAGATGGAGTGCTGGGGCATCAGTTACTGTTTCAAAGCACCCATGGCAACTTGCAGGACAATATCATGATCCTGAAAAGTGGCCCAGGTGGTGTCATCACAGACTATTTTGCCATTCTGAAAGGCCAGTAGGTTTTGGATGATGGATTTCATAATAAGACCAGTATCTGCCATTGCTTGATTTCTTTCTCTGTAAAGTAAGTCTCTGGATTAGAAATAGCATTGTGTGAGATATCATGATGCTTTATACTGTGTTGACTAAGTTCATCAATAGAAATGCTGGAAGAAACATGACCAGTAGAACAAGTAATCAGGACAGTAGGACAAATTCTTGCCACCACCATGACCTGCCACTGGTGGCAGGGTAGTCCCCCTAAAGCCCCGAGACCACGTCATGGGTCAGGGTTGTTTGCAGCCATTGGGAAATAAGAATTCAGAAGTGCCACTTCTGAAATCACTCTTATTAGGGAAAATCAATGTTGATGCCTTGCATGGCCTCTGATTCTTCTGCCATAGACATTTCCATGTGCTGCCAGATTGCATCTTAAAATCCTCCAATGATTCTTGTTTCTTCCACCCAAAAATATGTGTAATATTTTTCTCACATACCTTTCAGTAATAGGTGTCATTGCTCTTTCTAGGTTTTGACATCTGATGAGAGTCATTTGTCTAGATATTACTTCAACTGCATTTCCCTAATTACTAGTGAGTTTGAGCACCTTTTATTTTTTGGCTATCTGTGCAACCTTCAGTGAAATATCTGTTAATACCCTTTACTCATTTTTCTTTTGAGTTTATTTTGACAATTCTTAAGAGCTCTTTCAGTGTTATGTTAATCCTTTTTCTGTCATATTGCAAATAGTTTTCCCAAATCTGTTGTTTTTCTACTGACTTTAGATGTGATACCTTTGCAACTCAAAAGTTTATTTTTAAAATATTATTCAAATATTTTCTGACCAGAATTTTCTGTCTTGATTAAGAACCCTTCCCTCATTCTTAGATTGCACAGGTAGTTTCCAAGATTTGTTTCTAAGATATTTACTAATTTATATTTTATATTTGTCTTGAATAATTCTGGATTTTGTTTTAGTACATATTGTAAGAGAGGCTCAACTTAATTTTTTCCCAGTTGGAGAATATGTTGTGCCAGCCCCATTTATTACATTTCCTGACAGTTGAATAAAACAGCAATTTTGTCATCTATTGCGTTCTCATATATACTGGGGTTTTTTTTGCTGGGTTTTCTCTTTGTCCTACTGATCTACTTGTATCCTACTAGGGCAGTACCATATTGATAATGATAATGTTTAATCTATGTTCTTATTTCTGCCAAGGGAAGTCTCCCTTACATTTCTTCTTTTTTAATATTTTTACTGGTTATTAATGAGTGGCTATTATATATATTGTTCTATATCAAGATCACAAACTTTGAAATTCTATTGGAATTAAACATTTTTTATATACTATGTTTGAGAAAATTGATATTTATTGTATTTTCTTCTCATCTAGGAATGTGGTGATTTTTTCTAGCCATTCATGTATCATTTTATCATCATTAAGGTTTTATAATTTCCTAGATCTAAGTCCTGGAGCTTTCTCACCAAATTTAATCTGAGTATTTTGTGATGTTTTTGGTCACATTTGTGAGTGCAAATTTTGTTTTTAGTTTCTACATATAGGTAGGTTTTGCTAGCACAAAAAGATATTAAAATATAAGTTCCAGTTGAAAACCAAGAAGATAGGAATGACACGTGACAGTGAGGTGACCAGGATTTACAAAGCAGGGGCTGCCAACCAGCTGGTGACTCAAATTCCTCATGTCATTAAGGGTGTAAGCCTTACCCCTCACCTTTCCACCTCAAATCAAGAGAAGGTGGTGTGGGGACACAGCTTAGAGAGCTCAGTGTGAGTTCCTGATGTTTGAGGTGGGGGCGTGGTGGACAGACTCCAGCCTGGAAAGTCTAAGAGGTGCTGCACTGAGTGGAGAGCAAGTGAGAGCCTGACTGTTGACTGGGAAGGGTAAGGCTCCCAGGGTTTGCAGAAACAGGAGATGCACACGTTTCCCTTGGGTCTGATGTGGGTTGTGTGGGACAGAGACACTGAGGTGTTTGTCTTAAGTTCTGACCGAAAGAAGCACCTCAAGAGATGAAGAGCCCACAACAGGGAGAGCTGGAGATGTCACTAGGTTGCTAGAGGTACAACTAGCAAGAAGATGCCTTTTCCAGGGCAAAGAAAATTGCTGATGAGAAATTACCAGCGATGGGTAACCCATGAAATTGCCCCACAAGACACGGTTGGCTTTAACATCTGCCCAATCCAGAGATCAGCAAAGCTAAATCAACTGAACCCTGTCAGTCAAGAGAGATGTTTCCAGTCTCCTTGCCCCTCCCCGAGCTCCACGTCCTGCCGTCAGGAACTGCAGTTAGTGGAACAAGGGCGGAAGTGTTTACGGTTCTCTTTTCTCTGACTTTAGAGTTTCTCTCTGACTTGGCCCCAAATGGGGAAGGAAAAAAGCTTGAATTCTAAGGCAGATAGAAGATTTGCCAGCCCTATAATAATGGACAACCTAGTTACTAAGTGGAACTGATGTTTTGTGACCCAAGAAAGACCATGTCTAAATTTCATTTGAGGGGAAAGGACGAACCATCACTGAGTAACTTTCAAAGGAGAAAGAGGACCAAGTGAAGTTACTTTATGCCGATGCTATTATGAAGAAAAGCTACTGATTTTTATTTTTTGTCTTGTAAATAGTGACGACCCCAGATTTTCTCATTTAAATGATACCAACAAGAAATTGATTTGTATCTCCTTTTCTAGTGTTAATATTGATTATCTAGTATTTTTTCTCATTGCATTTGCTTTGATCATCCAAGACAATGGTGAATAATAATAGTAAGAGTAGGCATCCTTGCCAAGCTCTGATTTAAAGAGGTTTTAGTGCTTCCCTATTAGGAATAATACATACTTTTTATCTTAAGCTAGGCTTCATTAAATTTTCGTATTTTTATTCCATTTTTAGTTTCTATTTCTACCTGCTAATGTCCTTACGAATGATAAAACAATAAAGCACATCTGTCGAACTTGATTGAATGCCTTATGTGAACCTATTAAGTGACATTTTGGTATCTATTGATATGATCATAAAATAGTTCCCTTTAGTTTATTTATTTGATTTTGAATTATATTGATAAATTTCCTGGTATTAAGTTACCCTTAACTTAGTCATAATATATAATGTTTTGGTACATTGTTGGATTATATTTGCTAGTATATAGCTTTTTTTTTTTTTTGCCTTTAAAGTAATTTAGTCTGATTGGTTTCTACTTTTATTGTACTAATGTCACACTAGCTTAATAAAATGAATTCAGAAGCATTCGCCTTTTTCTATGGTTTGGAATAAAGTAAGCTTGAAACAGTCTGTTCTTGATAGATAAGATAGAATACCTGTAATAACACATTACTGAAGTAACTTTTAAAGTAGTAAATATTGAATTACTTTCCAAATGCTAATATAGCAATTAAAAATTTATTTTTCACTCATTGGGCCAGTTTGGATAATTATAGTTTGATAGACGAACATGCATTTTCTCTTAGTTTTAAAGGTTGTTTGCAAAGGATATACATTTTTAAAAAAATTTCTTCTTTATCTCTGGTCATGTCACATTCTCGTTAGGAATGAGACTAGGAGTAGTATTTTTAACCTTTTATTAGAGTAAAAATTAAAATCAGACTCTTGAGGAATTTAATTTTTTTGGCTTTACCAAAAAACCAAGGTCTTTTATCCTTTGTTTTATTTATATTTTATTTATTTCAGTTACATCAGTTCCCTTTTTAAAATTTATTTCTGTTCACTTAGGTATTTTATATCTTAAAATGAGTAATTCTTATATTTTAACTTTTTGTCTTCAGTTCTATTTTATTTCTTTCAACTTTCTCTTTAACAAATTCCCTTTTCCTAAGTTATTTTTATTCATATTATTCTACTTTTTTCTAATTTCTTAATATCAGTACTAAATTCTTTTATAATTTTTTTAAAATTTTATTTTATTTTTATACAGCAGGTTCTTATTAGTTACCTATTTTATACATATTAGTGTATATATGTCAAGCCCAATCTCCCAATCCATCACTCCCCCGCTTTCCCCCCTTGGTGTCCATACGTTTGTTCTCTACATCTGTGTCTCTATTTCTGCCTTGCAAACCAGTTCATCTGTACCATTTTTCTAGATTCCACATATATGAATTAATATATTATATTTGTTTTTCTGTTTCTGACTTACTTCACTCTACATGACAGTCTCTAGGTCCATCCATGTCTCTACAAATGACCCAATTTCATTCCTCTTTATGGCTGAGTAATATTCCATTATATACATGTACCATATCTTCTTTATCCATTCACCTGTTGATGGACATTTAGGTTGATTTCATGACCTGGCTATTGTAAATAGTGCTGCAATGAACATTGGAGTGTATGTGTCTTTTTGAATTATGGTTTTCTCTGGGTATATGTTCAGTACTGGGATTGCTGGGTCATATGGTAATTCTATTCTAATTTTTTTAAGGAACCTCAATACTGTTCTCCATAGTGGCTGTATCAGTTTACATTCCCACCAACAGTGCAAGAGAGTTCCCTTTTCTCCACACCCAGTACTAAATTCTTATGTTTTATTTTTCTCCTGGATCTATTTTGTTCCAATCTTATATCAGATGCTGATCTCCAGGCTCTTGATGCATAAGGAAGAAATCACAATAAATAGTTAAATCTACCCTGCTGGTGTCTCCTTAGAACTCAGGACCCTACTTTCATTAAGTTACCTACCAACCTTAGAATACACGTCACATGTGACAGACTGGAGTTGGAAACAAAGGAAGGTAACTTTCCCGAATCTCTCTCCCTTCCATTTACAATATAAGTATAACTTATAATAAGCAAGTTCAAAATAAAGAAAATTTTTAGTCATTGAGGGACACAAAATAAGTCTCTAGTAAGAAGAAATACAAATGGTGTTCTTGAAGGGGAAGTTTTAATATGCTAAACTCATCAATTCCCACTGAATTATTTTACCATTCCATTGTGATTTTAATTGAAATACATGCAGGCATACATTAAAACTCCAGAATAAGACACAAATACACCTGGGAGATTTTTAATATAAGAGTGGCTTTTCAGGGCTTCCCTGGTGGTGCAGTGGTTGAGAGTCCGCCTGCTTATGCAGGGGACACGGGTTTGTGCCCTGGTCCGGGAAGATTCCACATGCTGCAGAGCGGCTGGGCCCATGAGCCATGGCCACTGAGCCCGTGCGTCTGGAGCCTGGGTTCCACAACGGGAGAGGCCACAACAATGAGAGGCCCGCATACCACAAAAAAAAAAAAAAAGAGTGGCTTTTCAGATTAGTGAGAAAAACCATTATGCAATAAGCAGTATGATAAACTAATAATTAGGATAAAGGAGGATTCTTTAACTTCCTCCATATCCCAAAAAAACTCCAGCTGGATAAAAAATTAAATTAAAAAATGAAACCATAACAGCTTTAGAAATAAAAAGCATTGGTCAATCTATTCATAATCTTTCTAAACTTGACATAATAAAGGAAGCAGAAAGAGTGATACATTCGGCTACTTAAAACTCAAAAATCTTCTTTATGCCAAAAATGTGGAAAAACAAAGTCAAAAGACAATTGGATTTCACTTTGTGGATATACCACAGTTTGGTTACCCATTCTCCTATTGATGTATATTTGAGTGGCTTCCTTTTTTTTTTTTTTTTGGCTATTATGAATGATTCTACTATGAATATTCCTATACAGGATTTTGTAGGGATATATATTTTAATCCAGCAGTTACCCTGCAAACGTTTCCCAACCAGGTCTCTGCAGGGATGGGGCTTGGCGAGGGAAACTCTCATTTGCAGCTTTAATTGACTTTCACACTGTAAATATTCCTACATGGTTGGTTTCAAGCTACAGTAATTCCTTTACATACAAACCTTCAAGCTGAGAACTTTCAAAAATATGAATATGCATCTGGTTCCAGGAAGGAACCAGAACCTGTGTCATCAACGTCAGGCGTGAGTGAAATTGCAGCTTGTCCTCCATCTCCTATTGCTGATGATCCTTCAGCTCTACCATCTCCCACCTCCTCTCCCTCCTCCAGTCAGTACCTCTTCTTGCCTATTGACTGGATGCCAGATGCTGTGTGCCAGCTGTAGTACTCTACTTCTGTACTTTTCAAGGTATTGTACTATAAGATTAAAAATGTTTTCTTTATTTTTTGTGTTTGTTTTTTATGTATTATTTGTATGAAAATTATTATAAACCTATTACAGTACAGTACTGTGTAGCCGATTGTGTTGATTGGGTACCTAGGCTAACTTTGTTGGGCTTACGAACAAATTGGACTTACCAACATGTTCTCAGAACTGAACTCTTTCATATGTAGGGGACCTACTGTATTGTTAACAGTGACAACTCCAGCACACATCTCATTCAAGTGAGAATGGGCACAAAATTCGAACAGAAGATTTACAGTGAAATACAAATGCTCAATAAACACATAGATCAACCACACCTATAGATAAAGAAATGCGAATCAAAACTGGTGAGAGCATCCTTTTATCCCATGTGATTAAAAAGTTTTGAGGAAAGCTCTCTCATGTTTTGGCGGGAGTATTAATTGTTTAAAGGGCAGTTTGGTAAAAGCTTTCAAAATTAAATATGAGCATACTAGTGACCCAGTAATTCCACTGATAGAAAATTTCCTTCTGCTGATGTCTTTCTAGGGAAAGATAAATTCTGTATGCTTTGGGGGGAGCATAAGATGTAAAAATTTTGTCTTTTACAAAAAGAATATAAAGCCTCTAACAAAATGAAAAAAGGATAAAGATTCACATAAATTATTGGCAAAACAAAGGCCCTAATTAGGAGTGTGAAATTTCTAAGAAATAATAGATGTTTGTTTAATGTAGGAACAAGAAGGAAAAAAGTGAACAACAATGAAATAAACACGTTATATCAGAAATTAATGCTAAACAATGGTGATAGTCATTGTTCTAAAAAGTGGGAAGAAAATGTCAAGTGCATTTACCCCTCTAAAAAATCATACGTATAATTACCATGGAAAAGAGGCTAAGGGGCAATTGTGAAGATAGCTAGAAGAAATTTTCAAAAGAGCAACGGAGCAATCAGATCCATTGGGTTCTCTGTTGCTTGGGGAATGAAACATATACCTCAGATATGCACGAATATCCCTCATGGCACACGAATTTTATGCAATTCACTAGGAAATATTTATTAGTCTACTAACACAGTACGTGAAAATCATAGCACCTAATAACTCTGAGGGACATGAAGATGAATAGTCCTTTGGTGTAACTCGGCCTTGTATCATGCTTTCCTTTTTTATTTTAAACGACAAGAATTTTTTCCTCTTTTCACTCCATCCCTACCTTTCAAAACAGTAAATTTGAGGGTAAAGGCTGCATTTGTTTTGTATTCCCTGTGGCATCTGATTCTATGGCATTCTATCAAGTCACATGTGGCATTCAATCGATATTCATTGATAATACTGACAGTTGTATTGTACTGACAGTAATTTGAGATAAAATAAAGTATAGAAATATTTTATAAAAAAAGAGCAGCACATTTGAACATGCTGTGGAACTACCATAACTTTTGTCGTAACCAGTTATGTCTTTGTTTTTCTACTTGTCCACACACACGTTATCCTCTAGCATCCTGGTGAAATTAAAACCAGTTTTCAAACTGTTGAAGATTTTCTCTTCTGAGTGGAGAATTTTGTTGCTGATTTTTCTTGCTACATGGGCAAAACTTCAGTCGTTCATCTGAAATGAGGCTGGTTATCTTTGTGACCCTGAGGTGGCATATACTTGTCCAGACTGAGTTCTGAACAAGATGCAAGAGAGGGAGGAAATATATAAAAATTGTAAGTGATTACAAATGGCACTCCACCCTCTGACTAGGCAAAGGTTAAAAATTTAGAAAACTAATTTTTCTTGTACTTAACTTTCTATTGAACTATAACTCAGACAAGCTTACAAAACGAAACTGTACAGCTCATCTAGTGAATTCATTTTTTCTGTGTAATCATCTTCCAAGGTAAGAGTTGCTAGGTTATGCTTGTTATTATTTTGTTTAGGATTTTACTTCAATATTTACCTCTGGCCTGTCACTTATTTTTCTTGTCAAGTTTAATATCTAAATTGTACTTGCCTCATGGGAAAGTTTTCCCTCTTTTTTATTCATGTGAATAATCTGTGTAAGACTGGTGCTACTTCTTCTTCAAATAATCAGAAGACTTCATCAGTGAAGGCACGTG
Organism: Neophocaena asiaeorientalis asiaeorientalis; assembly: GCF_003031525.2. Classification (NCBI taxonomy): domain Eukaryota; kingdom Metazoa; phylum Chordata; class Mammalia; order Artiodactyla; family Phocoenidae; genus Neophocaena; species Neophocaena asiaeorientalis. The sequence continues at coordinate 4,269,856 of NW_020172187.1, read as the reverse complement.
AGTTTTCTCAGTGAGAAGATTTTTAATTAGGAATTTAATTACAGGACTATTCATGTTTGTTATTTTTCCGGTTTTAATTCATTGTGTTTTACTAAGATTTTATGCATTTTATATAATTTTTCAGCTGTATTGACATGAAGCGGTTCATCATACCCTCTTAGTATCTTTATGATTCAAAGTGCTGTTTATGACTTACTGATTTTTTAAAAAAATTCTGTGTATGATCATTCAAGTGTCTGTGTAATATCTGTGTCTTGTTCTGATGCTTGTTTCAGAATGTGTTTCTTTTCTTTCTTTTTCTGCTTTCTTCTTCTTTTTTTTTTTTTTTGTCTTTTAGCATCATCATTTTTTGTTGAAAGCTGGACATGATGTATCACATAATAGAAACTAAGGTAAAGGATTTTAGTGTGAAGTTTGATATTAATCTGGTTAGGAGGTGGACTGTATTTAATGTTCCCTGAAGCTGTAGATGCCAGAGGCTTCCAATTCCTCTAGTGTCTGTGATTTTTGTCCTCTCTGTTGACTCTGGTTCTCTCCAAGGAGAGTGCATCTTGCAGTCCTTTCAGTGGTGACCCCTGTTGCTGTCCTGGAGCCCAGGTGTGTGGTTATGGGCGTGGATGGAAGGGTTCTGTGATCTCATGATGACCTCCTAGTCTTTCAGAAGGAGGCTGTGCTCCTGGGCTATGACTTTGACAAATGTTTCTGAGGTTCATTTTCCTCCTTAGGTGAGATGGGAAAGCTGGTGAGGCTGAGGTAGGAAACACACCACCTTCCAGATGAGATAAGGCTCTGGTGAAGCCTTCTTCCCTGGAAAGTAGACCATGGTGGCCACTGTGACACCTTGCTCTCCAGGTTTTCTGCTCCCTCTCTGACCAAATCTTCTCAATCTCCATTTCTTTTCTCCTCTTTCTTTTCTACCTAAATTCTAAATGGTGTAGCTCCCAGCATGTAGCTCTCTGCATTCTCTTCATGAGTGATTTTATGTATTTTCAGGAGTTTAAGACTATGTGCTGACAACTCCCAACTTTATTTCTGTGGGCCAAGCCTCTTATTTTAAGGCAAAATGAAACAACCAACTGACTCCTTGACATCTCCACTTATACATTCTACAGATGTCTGAAGCAAAACAAAACTATTTCCATCCCAAGTTTTTTCTTCTCACGTTTCAGTAAAGCATTCTATTATCTAAGTGGCTCAATTGAAAAATCTCAGAGCCAGTTTTTAATCCCTTCTTCTCCTCATTTCCAACTCAGTCTATCAGTAAGTCTTATAGAATCTACTTCTAAATACGACTTGAATTTGGTCAATTTTTTCCCATTCTACTCAGACAACAACAATGTTGTCTTACAATGTTTTCTTATAATTAAAATAACATAATTAAACCATATTTATTATCTCATAATTTGCCATATAATTTCTAAAGCTAAGAACAGTAAAGTATAGTGATGTCAAATCTAATAAATACCTGTGCCAATGGGACAAACCATCATTGATAATGAACACATCTCCCCAAGTGCCTAGGTTTGTTTAGATAACATTTTAATCATGTGGTGAGGCTTGACCAATCGTTCACAATTTTATACTTGAGCTATTATTCTTAAGAAAACAATTATTATTTCAGTTTCTGTTAAAATAATAAGGAATAACTTCCATGAGTAGATTTTACTTTAAATACTGTGTAACTGAATCTGTGTATTTAAGGCATATTCATGGGTTTCAGAGTAACATAAGTAACATAAAAGGAGAGGATGCAGACCGTATAGACAGTTAAGTGTTCTGATTACAGCTCTACCATTAATTGGCCATTCCTCATGCTAGTTATTTACCTTATTTAATTTTCAATCTATAAAATCGGGATAGTAATAATAGCTGCTTTTTGTGCTCTTTTGAGGATTAAATGAGATATCCTGTACAAAGCTCTCAGTTGCAAGCACTCAATCTCTACTAACTCTTCTTAGCCATTCTGTGAACTGTTGTGACTTGTAATGAAGGTGACACCAAATAAAACTGCACTTGAATCAGTAGGAGTAACTCATAATTCATTTTTCTTATTGTAAATCTAAGGGTTCTGATTAGAATTCAAAAATTGAAGAAGAGGGCTTCCCTGGTGGCATAGTGGTTGAGAGTCCGACTGCCGATGCAGGGGACACGGGTTCCTGCCCCGGTCCGGGAAGATCTCACATGCCGTGGAGCGGTTGGGCCCATGAGCCATGGCTGCTGAGCCTGTGCGTCTGGAGCCTGTGCTCCACAGCAGGAGAGGCCACAACAGTGAGAGGCCCGTGTACCACAAAAAAAAGAAAAAAAAAATTGAAGAAGAGGATGACTGTCTAAAGTAAAGTACAGTGAAGGACTTGCTGAAGGTCACACAGCTGACCATTCCCCATCCTGGACCCAAACTCAGCTCTCTTCTCCAACACTGTCAATTTCAATATGTCAGCTATAAAGTGATGTGAGGATTTTTTAGTTAATAAAATAATATCTGAGCTTGATTAAATGGCGAAGTTCATTAATTAATAGCATGCAGGTGTTAAAAGAATGCTTTCATTGACTAAAATGCAGTACCCTACTCTACTCGAAAGAAAGGAGGGTGAAAAAATGAGATGTTGTTCTTTTGCTTTCTATACCTAAGAAGACTTTGAGCAATACTTCTTTTCAATTTTACCAAGTAGCACGTTTAGGATATAATCATTTGTAAGTTTGTTCTACAAGAGCTGCTTCTCTGGAAATAGACTTTTATCAAGGGGATATTTTTTTTCAAGTTATAATTAGACTTTGCTTAAGACACCCATAAATTTGCAGCCCTTTGTGTTCTGATATTCTCCTATTCCGACAGGGCAAGACTTGAATAACTAAAAAAGCTTTTCGATGTTTTTAGAGAGGCACCTTAAGTCCTTTGATTTGCAGGAAGGAAAACTGTGTAATTCCTTAATTATCATAACCTGTGGGAGAAATGGCCGTTGAAGATTTCCATCCTCCTTTTGCTATACTGATTGAGACTAAAATCCAGTAGCTCAGTCCAGAATCCTGAAGATTCTCAGAAGTATTCATTTATTATCACAAGTCAGGGAGGAGAGAGGTATGATGGAGGCAAGAAGGCAGCAGCACTGTGAAGTCATTTTTACAACCCACAGACAAAAAGCCCTCTGAAATATACATTTCTTCAACATTCTTTTTTTTTTTTTTTGCGGTACGCGGGCCTCTCACTGTTGTGGCCTCTCCCGTTGTGGAGCACAGGCTCCGGACGCGCAGGCTCAGCGGCCATGGCCCACAGGCCCAGTCGCTCCGCGGCATGTGGGATCTTCCCGGACCGGGGCACGAACCCGTGTCCCCTGCATTGGCAGATGGGCTCTCAACCACTGTGCCACCAGGGAAGCCCAACATTCTATTTTTAAAGCTTACACAGGCAGTCAACTTCAAATGCAGTGGATATAGCAATCCCAGGAAAACTCAGTGCTATCATGGTTAAGATAGCAGGGCTGGCAAGGACTTGGGGACTAACTGGACAAGGCAGCCACAGTGATGTTCCTGCTTTGTCCCCCTTTGGTATTTGCTGTCAACAAGGTGTATGTTAAGCCATCTACCTGGAGACTGACAGGGATACACTCCAATGAGCAGAATTATCAGCTACTCACCCTGATGACAGCTTTGTTTTCTCTAGAGCTTCAAGACTTGGGGCAGAAAGAGTCTCACTTTAACAATTTCAAGTTGATTTAATACACAAGAACAAAAAAGATGAGATTCAAAAATACCTTTGGCCCTTTTAGAATGGCAAAGCAAATTACAAAATGTCATTTGAGGGACTAAGTCATACAATATATAGACTTCTGGAAAAGATTGGCTGTTCCGTGCCTGGTGTTAAGTTATGGATGCAAATCGAAATGGGCAATAAATGCTGACTTTCAAAGAAATTTACAAGCCATGGACACACCAGTTATGCTCTAATGACCAAAGTCAGAGGCAGGAAAGAGTTAATTCACTCCCAGCAAATCCCTTACTCAGGACCAAGATGCCATCAGTAGAAAAAAGGAATCAAAAATATACCTTTATTTGTTTATTGTTTAGCCCATAGGAAAAAAGAAGTTAAAATACATAAATAGATGAGCTTTTGTAAATTATTCTTGTTTGCTCTTCAGATTTTTAATGAATAGGAAGCCCAGTTCTTAGTAATCCTTACATCATGCTCTCCTTAGGAAAATAAGGACTCAAATAGCCTTTCAGGAACCATTGTTCATATTAAGTAATTCATACATTTTGAGACGTGAACCATGCTTTTGATATCGAGTGTTTATAATTCCCATTTGCAGTTCACATTTAGATTCAGGGTTTATGACAACATCATCACAGCCAAATTGGGATCATTTAACTCTGCTTATCCTTACCTTTGGATTTGTCCTTAATTTCTCAAGAGTAGGGGTAGGATAAGGCAAGGGAAGGTATATAGAACTCTCATAATTGTGGCGAGCAAGCAGATGTCAGATACATTGAATAACCTTAATGCAACATAGGTACATATGATGTCGGGATTTGGCTACAAGCTGTAATTAAGTTTCAGAAATATTCTCTCTTTCTCCCTCTCTATTTTTTCTCATTATTCCCCAATTTAATAATTGTCTTACAAATGTGTAATGATAGGAATCCCAGACCCCATTGGCCAAGTCATTTAATCCCAGATGTAGGTCATGAGTTTACTGGAATTACTGGTTTAATTATTTTGATTAATCAAGCCTACAGTAATTGCTACACTTTCAAAAACACTACCTTGTTGGATTAATGTTTTCCTCTAAGAAACTGTTTATTTATCTGAGTTGGAAAATCATCTATCTGAAGGTATCAATCTTTTCAGGTTTAGTTGATCTTATCAAGTATATGAACTATAACTTTATTAAAGTTGAGTATTTCTTTGGAAACTTAAAGTATTGAAGGGTCATCATTTGGTAAAAGGACCAAGAAGAAAGCAAGGATCAAGTCATTGACTCACTGAGGAAAGTTGTAACAAAACAGAATGCTGAGTGATAAACGCATAATAGAATTTTAAGCACTTCGGAGTTTTATTGAATTGTGATGCAGAGAAGGAAGAATGGCTTCCACTTAAACTTATTCTGTTCAGTTTAGGCCTAAGGGGTCTTACCTGGATATTTATGCTGGGGAAAGCCTTCCCAGAGGGACATATTTCCATAGAATGCTCTTGACTTTCCACAGTGAGGTTGCTGTTGGTATCAGCTGAGGATGCAGTCACTCTGCCCTGCACCCAGGGTCTTCCTACTATCTTTTCCACAGCTCAGGAAGCATGAGCTTAGAGGATGCAAATTTAAGTAACTTAATTGTACTGGGGGGAGTGGGTTGTTTTAAAGGACTTTAAGAACAAGAATAAGCAGCTTTCGAATATGCTACTCCATTGTTTCCTCTAACAATATCAACCAAATGGAATCGTATAATACATTTTATATATTATGTATCCCAAGCATTTCAAGGGTAATTTGAAATCAGCTTCTCCAAGTTGGTTTCATGAAGTCAGTGGAATGAATAAAAATTTCAGGCCATGTTTGAAAGGGAAGTGCTAAATCGGTGGTCTCTAAACTTCTGTGATCATGGCTCATATATATTATTTATTTAAATTATATACATATATTAATATAACATGGACATCATAAAGCATAAAAAACACAAATTAAAAGACTGACATTAAAAAAGGGGAGTAATATTTTCTTCCAATACCGCACTGGAGTGTGCATATACCACTTTGGGAACTACTCCAGTGTATTCTGTGAAAGGCTTGTTCTGTGAGAAAGAAGAGTGCTGTGTTACTGTACAACTTCTCAGAGTCTTTGTTGTGTGACTACACACTGTGAGTTCCCAAAAGGGGACATTATAAAACTACACAATGTTTTAAAGAAAGGCTGAAGTCAGAGAGCTCTGGTTCCAGATCTACCCACCACTCACAAACTATATCACTTTTGACTAGTTATTTAAATTCTCTGAGCCTCAGTTTCCTTATGTGCATGATGAATAATGACCTGTCTCCCTGGGTTATTATGTGGGTCGTGTAGGAAGATGTAAAGTAAGTGCTTAGCTGAGGGCCTGGCATACAGCAAGCACCCAACAGATGTGAGTTCATTTCAACCCACTCCTGTTGCCCTAGTGTGCTGTGGAACACACTTTTGGAAAGTTCCATATTAGACTCTTCATTCTTTGATTATTTTACTGGTTTACCTTTTCAATTTGACAGACACTTATTGACTTCCCTCTAAGTAATAGGTTTAGTAGAAGGCTCAGGGTAACAGCTTAGATGAATATTCTGAAGAACTTTCAAATCATTTGCAATTCAGCAAGAATTTGAGATCCTGCCACATGCAGGCACCTTTGGCCCCTTCACCACCGTAGTGATGGCCCAGGAAAGGTGATGTCTACCTTCACACAGTGCACAGTCTGAGGGAGGGACGGTGCAGTGTGTGGCTGGCATTTAAAAGAGAAACAGAAAGACTAGATGCCAACAAATTTGACAAACTAGAAGAAATGGACAACTTTCCAGAAACATACAGCCCACCAAAATTGAATCAAGAAGAAATAGATAATTTGAACAGACTGATCACTAGAAGTGAAATATTGAATAGAAACTGTAATAAAAAAACTTCCTGCAAACAAAAGTCCTGGACCAGATGGCTTCACAGGTGAATTCTATGAAACATACAAAGAAGAACTTATACCATTTTTTTCTCAAACAACAAAAAGATTGAAGAGGAGGGAACACTCCCAAAGACATTCTATGAAGCCTCCATCACCCTGATACCAAGAACCAGGTAAAGACACCAACAAAAAAGAAAAGTACAGGAGCTTCCCTAGTGGCACAGTGGTTGAGAGTCTGCCTGCTGCTGCAGGGGACATGGGTTCGTGCCCTGGTCCGGGAGGATCCCATATGCTGCGGAGATGCTGGGCCCGTGAGCCACGGCCACTGGGCCTGTGCGTCCAGAACCTGTGCTCTGTAGTGGGAGAGGCCACAGCAGTGAGAGGCCCACATACCACAAAAAAAAAAAAAAAAAAAAAAAAAAAAAAAGAAAAGAAAATTACAGGCCAATATCTTCGATGAATATAGATGCAAAAACTCTCAACAAAATATTAGCAAACTGAATCCAAAAATACATAAAAAAGATCATACACCACAACCAAGTAGGATTTATCCCAGGTTCACAGGGATGGTTCAACAAATGCAAATCAATCAATGTAATATACCACATTAACAAAAGAAATGTCAAAAACCACATGGTCATCTTGATAGATTCAGAAAAAGCATTTGACAAAATTCAACATCCATTCATGATAAAAACTCTTACCAAAGTGGGAATAGAGGGAACATATATCAACATAATAAAAGCCATTAATAATAAACCAACAGCCAACATAATACTCAGTGGTGAAAAGCTGAAAGCCTTCCCATTAAAGTCTGGAACAAGACAAAGATGTCCACTCTCACCACTTCTCTTCAATGTAGTATTGGAAGTACTAGCCACAGCAATCAGATAAGAAAGAGAAATAAAAGTTATCCAAATTGGAAAAGAAGAGGTAAAATAGTCACTATATGCAGCTGACATGATACTATATATAAAAAATCCTAAGGACTCCACACAAAAACTACTAGATCTAACAAATGAATTCAGCAAAGTGGCAGGGCACAAGATTAACATTCAGAAATCAGTTGCATTCCTTTACACTAACAATGAAATATCAGAAAAGGAATGTAAAAAAACAATACCTTTTAAAATTGCACCAAAAATTAAACACTTAGGAATAAAACTAACCAAGGCAGTGAAAGACTTGTATGCTGAGAACTATAAAACATTAATAAAGGAAATAAAAAGGATTCAAATAAATGGAAAGATATCCCATGCTCTTGAATTGGCAGAATCAATATTGTCAAAATGACTATTCTACCCAAGGCAATCTACAGAGTCAGTGCAATCTCTATCAAATTACCCATGACATTTTACACAGACTTAGAACAAATAATCCAAAAAATTATATGGAACCATAAAAGACCCAGAATTGCTAGAGCAATCCTAAGGGGGAAAAAAAAAACAAAGCAAGAGGCATAACTCTCCCAGACTTCAGACAACACTACAAAGCTATAGTAATCAAAACAGTGTGGTATTGGTACAAAAACAGGCATAAAGATCAATGGAACAGAATAGAGAGCTCAGAAATAAACCCACACACCTAAGGTCAATTAATCTTCAACAAAGGAGGCAAGAATATAAAATAGGAAAAAGACAGTCTCCTCAGCAAGTGCTGCTGGGAAAGTTGGACAGTTGCATGTAAATCAATGAAGTTAGAACACACCCTCACATCATGCACAAAAATAAACTCAAAATGGCTTAAAGACTTAAACATAAGATATGACACCATAAAACTCTTAGAAAAGAACATAGGCAAAACATTCTCTGACATAAATCGTACCAATGTTTTCTTAGGTCAGTCTCCGAAGGCAATACAAATAAAAACAAAAGGGACCTACAAGCTTTTGCACAGCAAAGAAAATCATTTTAAAAAAAAGCAAAATAACAACCTATGGAATGGGAGAAAATATTTGCAAATGATGTGACAGACAAGGGCTTAATCTCTAAAATATACAAACAGCTTATACAACTCAGCAACAACAACAACAACAACACAACCCAATTGAAAAATGGGCAGAAGACGTTAGTAGAAATTTCTCCAAAGAAGACATAGAGATGAACAGTAGGCACATGAAAAGATGCTCAACATCACTAATTATTAGAGAAATGCAAATGAAAAGTACGAAGAGGTACCAATTCACACCTGTCAGTATGGCCATAATTAAAAAGTCTAAAAATAACAAATGCTGGAGAGGGTGTGGAGAAAAGGGAACCCTCTTGCACTGTTGGTGGGAATGTAAATTGATACAGCCACTATGGAGAACAGTATGGAGGTTCCTTAAAAAACTACAAATAGAATTACCATAAGATCTAGCAATCCCACTCCTGGGAATATACCCAGACAAATCTATAATTCAAAAAGATACATGCACCCCTATGTTCATGGCAATGTTCACAACAGCCAAAACATGGGAACAACATAAATGTCCACCAATAGATGAACGGATAAAGAAGATGTGGTACATATATACAATGGAATATTACTCAGCCACAAAAAGGAACGAAATTGTGCCATTTGCAGCAACGTGGATGCAACTAGAGATGATCACACTAAGTGAAGTTAGTCAGAAAGAGAAAGACAAATATCATATGAAATCACTTCTACATGGAATCTAAAATATGGCACAAATGAACTTATCTACAAAACAGAAACAGACTTGTAGACATAGAGAACAGACTTGTGGTTGCCAAAGAGGTAGAGGAGAGGGAGAGGGATGGAATGGGAGTTTGGGGTTGGTAGATGCAAACTATTGCATTTAGAATGGATAAACAACAAGGTCCTAATGTATAGCACACAGAACTATACTCAATATCCTGCGATAAACCATAATGGAAAAGAATCTAAAAAAAGAATGCATATAGGTGTATAATTGAGTCACTTTGCTGTACAGGCAGAGATTGACACAACATTGCAAATCAACTATACTTCAATAAAAAAATTAAAAAACAAGAGAATCACAAAATAGTGTGAATTGGAGGGGGGCATTGGGGATAAGTGGGGGTCTGTCCGGTCAGGTTTGTACATGATTTTAAGCAGTTCTTACCTCATCCTAAGGAACACAGGAAGCCATTTACAAGCTCAAAGTCATGGGATGACAAAATATTAGAAAAGACAAAACATGAACACATCTGTGAATACAAACAAACACAAACCCTGAACTGTATAGCTGCTGCCAGTGTATAGAGTGGTGGGCAATTTATATAACACAGTGGCACCTCCCTCCCTATTTATTTCATTCTTAATAATCAATACATTTCATTGCCTCTTTACAAAATGTTGACTTTGCAGTTTCTGATGCACCATAAATCTACTCAGACTCTAATCAATTGTCCCTTTCTGTGAAGAGCTTTTAAATGTACAACAAATGTGTTCATGCTCTCTGTTGCTTGTCGCTGGCAGGGGCATCACAGCTGCACAGCTCTTAACCCGACTGCATAACCTGATGGGTGTGGTGGGATCTGACAGTATTCATTTTATACAAAAAAATCAACTCTTTGTGGGAAGGCCTGGACTGACAGACCTGCAAAGTCAAATTCTCTGGTGAGCTCAGGACAAACTGCAGAGGTTACGTTTCCACACACGGTTGACAAAGTCAGTTTGCCATAAATACATTTAGGAGAGACAATTCTGCCTCTGTTCATAGTCGATCCATTTTAAAGACATTTTTAACAAACAGAAAGTGCTAGTGTTGGGAGGGAGAGTTCTGGGAGGTTGCTAGACAATGACAAAGCCCTGGAATGAGCAGAAGGGACAATTGGCTGTTAGAGTTTAGCTCTTTACTGACAGAATTCTGGAGGCAAAAAATTAGGAAGAGTTCGATGAATAGTCTTTGTTCTCTGCTTAAAAGCAGACAATAACAGATGCATGCCTCATTAGAATTTGAAATGTGAAAATCTACAAATGAATTTGATTTTTTATTTAGTGTGATTGTTAGAAATTGTCTCATGGGGGTAGTTTTAAGAGAAGGGTAATGTTTCATAAGTAAGATCTAAAATTTGCTTTCTAAATTATTTGTCTAATTTGGAAAAACAGAGTTTTTCATTTTGCTGCTTACCTTGGGATATTTCTTTTATAATATTGAAATAATGTCCATCCATTATTTGAAAATAATGGGCTGAAAATATATTTTATAAACTTATAATTTATTAAAACTTATAGTATGAAATAAGATAACAAAAGAAATCCTCTACTTTTTCTCTCTTTGAAAAGGAGTCTAAGAACTTATGAACAAAATCAGAAATATTTGAGAAAACATATCAGGTTATAAAGTTTGGGGAAATTTTGACACTGATTGTATTAGTAAGGATTAGGTTTAACTACATATAGTAAATACCACATAGCAAAATAACAGAGGCATAAGCCAAATAGATTATTTCTCCCTCATGAACAAAAGTCTGATGGTGGGCAATCCCTGGCTGGTGTGATAGTTTTATAGTTACCAGGGATTTAGGCTTATTTCATGTTTTTGCTTCACTATCCTAGCATATATCTTCCATTTTCAAGGTTGCCTTGTGATCCATGATGATTTTTGGAATTTGAATCATCTCATCCACATTCCAGGTTTAAGAAAGGAGGACTAGGGGTCATTCCACTCTTAAGCAGTTTTTCCAGAGGTTCGGAAATACTTTGGCTTACATCTGATTGTTCATAATTTAGTCCCATGGCTGCACTCAGCTTTAAGGGAGGCTGAGGCATTTCAGCTGGGTACATTACTGCTCCTAATAAAATCGGGGCTGTATTAACAAAAAAGGAGAGAATATATTGGTTAAACAACTAGCAGACTCTGCCAGAACTGGTATAATACCCCAAGTCAAAATACCATTTAATTTTAAAAATAACTTTTATTTATTTATTTGTTTGTTTGTTTGTTTATGGCTCCGTTGGGTCTTCATTGCTGCACGTGGGCTTTCTCTAGTTGTGGCGAGTGGGGGCTACTCTTCATTGCAGTGCGTGGGCTTCTCATTGCGGTGGCTTCTCTCCTTGCAGAGCACGGATTCTAGGCATGCGGGCTTCAGTAGTTGTGGTAGGAGGGCTCAGTAGTTGTGGCTCATGGCTCTAGAGCGCAGGCTCAGTAGTTGTGGCACACAGGCTTAGTTGCTCCACTGCATGTGGGATCTTCCCAGACCAGGGATCCAACCCGTGTCCCACCTTCATTAGCAGGCAGATTCTTAACCACTGCCCCACCAAGGAAATCCCCAAAATACCTTTTTATCTCATTGTTTTTAATCGATGGGTGTGTGCATGTGTGTGTGAATGTATTTGTGTATGTGTGTGTGTGTACATATAGATAATTAAATCCAACACCAATCATTGGTAGGAAGCATAATGCCTTTAGAGAAAGATTATAGCATTAATTATAGATACATATAAACCCCATGAAAGACATTCACCAGAAAATATTTCCTGGATACTTTTGTATATATTTTTAAAGACTCATTGCTTATAGACACAAAGTACTTGTAATAATTATTGGAACAATAGCTGTGACTTTGCTCTGCTGGAATTGCCTCTTGCATAAACAGAAGAAAGGTGCTAATCCATGCGCCAGTGGATTCGTTGGCAAGCGTCCATCAAGGCTACTTGTCACAAGCATTTCGGTGTATGTTGAGACATGTACTTATTTTAATTGCTGCCTTTTTATATGTGTCAATCTAATTTTTTTTTCTTTACAGATAGAAAAAAAAGTGAAAGGCAGGAGATATGCACCTTCCCACTGAACAAAAGGAAAGGTAATTCCCTCAGTTCTTAAGGAAGAGAAAATGCAGACTTCTCAAGGGTTGCCTTCAACCCAGAGCAAGTGCAATCACTTTCCTGAGTGCTTTTTTGTGTGGCCACAATCTACTATCTCCTTACTCCCCTCTGGGATTGGGCTTGATCTTTTCAACACATCTTTGTAACCAGGAGCTAGAAAACACAGGATTTAAACATGGTGGGAAAGGAAGGATACTGAGGTCATGTGAACAGCAGGACAATCAAGCAGCTGTTGAGTTGGAGAGAAAAAGCTGGATCTTATCAGAGTAGATGCTGTCAAGAGTCACGAGCTTACATGACATAAAATTACACTTGTTTCAAGTATGCCATCACAAAATGCCAGCCTGACATTAAGCTGCTTTACAGAGGTATCATGTCCTTAAACAGCCTGCTGAATATCTGTCACTGGGGTGCCACTTTCCTCCCTGATTTTGTGATACCCTGGCTTGCCTCCAGGCGCTGTGAAGAGTGTCACCAACTTAGAAAAATTCTTAAAAGGAAATTAATTTTGATTTCCTTTGACACCCTAGAGATTGTCCTTTTTAGCTGGGATGGAGATCCAGCCTCCTCTCCCACATTAAGACGTGGCAGTTTACTGCGCATGTGAGAACCTTGGCTTGATACCCTCAAAAAACAAAAGCATTTTTAAAATTGAAGTATAGCTGATTTACAATGTTGTGTTCATTTCTGCTGTACAGCAAAGTGATTCAGATATATACATAATACATTCTTTTCCATTATGGTTTATCATAGGGTATTGGATATAGTGCCCTGTGCTCTACAGTAGGACTCTGTTGTTTATCCATCCTCAATATAAGAGTTTGCATCTGCTAACCCTAAATGCCCAGTCCTTCCCTCCCCCGCCCCACCCCCAGGCAACCAGAAGTCTGTTCTCTATGTCTGTGAGTCTGTTTCTGTTTTGTAGATAAGTTCGTCTGTGTCATATTTTAGATTTCACATATAAGTAGTATTTGTCTTTCTCTGACTTACTTCACTTAGTATGATAATCTCTAGGTCCATCCATGTTGCTGCAAATGGCATTATTTTATTCCAAAAGCATTTTCTATATGATCAGTAACGTGTTAGGCACTCTACATGAATGATCTCACTTAATTCTCACTGGATTTCTAAGGTAGGTTCTATTATTATATTCACTGAAGTGGAAGTTCTGAGAGACCCAGGGACTTGCCTGAGATCACTCTGCTGACTAGTCAGCAGAGAATGGGGATTTGAACCCAGCACACCGACTGCAGGGCCTGGGCTTGCAATCAGGTTGGTGCTGCTTTCTTCAAAACCTGTGTCCAATGAGTGATCTAGGTTGGGAGGAGAAGGTAAATTAAGAAATATTTATAGAGGGGACACAAGAGGGCAAGAGACAAGAGAAAGCATCTCCCCTTTGTCTTTAGAAAGACATGTGGTTAAGAAAACAAGAAGAGGTTTTTCCTGGTAGGAACAGGCCACAGGAAGTGTGGCTGAGGAGAGCCAAGCGCTTTATGAATAAGGCAGCTGGAGCTTTCCATTTCCAGTGTTCATCTCCAACAGCACTGTTGTGATAGACCAGGAACGAATTCCCCAGTGAAACATCAACAAGGTAGGAAATGTCATAATTATATTTTCTATTATCCCCCAAAGAATACATTAGCATGGCAGACATGGCTATGATTTGAAAGAAAAGTGATATGTAGCAAACACAATTGCTGATAAAACAAGCTGAGTTTTTAATCCTCTGGTATTAACAAAAAGGCCAAGATAAGAAAGAGAGTCTCAGTTTTTTCTGTGCCTGTTCTCATGTGTAGTTGTAACTGGGCAAGAACCATGCTCAATTGGTTTGCTCTATGCTTTTCTCTAATGAGTAAACGTATATTCAGCATGTTCTGGACAACTCCCTGGAGGTCAGGTTGGTACCTGAATCATCCAAGCAATGATTTGGGTGCCACCATCTACCTGCAGTTCAAACGAACCAACAAACAGAAATCCAGCCATTGTTCTTGACTCAGCCCTTCTCACACTTACCTTTCCATTAAGTTTCCAGTTCTGTCCCCAGAACCGATCTCAAGTTCACTTATTTCATTCTCTACTGCCATCACCCTTGTCTTAGACAAAATTATCTTTTGTCAGGATCAGAAACAGAAGCCTTCTAAAATCAATCTCTAAAATCAAAATGGTTTAAGCAAATACATATAAACCATGTGCCTGTTTGAAACCCTCCGGCCATGGCTTCCTAAGTACTCCAGAAACAGAGTCTAAGCCTTGCTTCTTATGCCTCAGCCGTGGAAGCGCCTCTCATTCTTCAAAAGGCTCATGCTCTCTCTTTAGGCTTTTCCATTTTCTGAACCTTCTGCCTGGAGACTTGTTTTTCCTCCTTATTCTTTAGGCCTCAGCACTGACCTCCCCTCTCCTGGAGTCATTCTTGTGGTGAGATTGGCAACCCTTCCCAGCCACTCTCTTCATCCTCGTTTCCCTCATAATTCTCTTCATAACATTTATATTGTGTCTCGAGCCATTTCTATTTTCTTTTTATATTCTGTCAGAAGGTAAGCTCTATAAGGGCAGAATTCTCAAATGGATGGGGCACATTTGTAGAAACATTAATGGATAGGCTAATTATTTTGAGACATTCCTCTGGATGGGAGCATGCAGAAATTTCTTCTTACTGACACCGAGGCAAAGAGCCTAATAAACTTGGTGTGATCTTTTCTGTCTCAATCTTTCATAAATCTTTGCATCTTTGGAACCCTAATGAGACTAAGAGAGGGGAATAAATAAGAATTTTTTTGTAAATACATGAAGATATTCTTGTAAATCTTCATTTCTTATTTCATATGGTCAGTCATTTTTAAGCAGGAAGCGAAATTGATGATTTATCCTTGAGTAATCAAATTTATTGCCATCAATTATATTTTCCAATAGCTTTTAACTGAATGGAATGATTATGTCTAAGAAGCATGAGTTTTTTATAGGGAAGGGCAAGACTTCTGTTTCGTCTGTCTATGATGCTCATTGCAGAGATAAAGCTCGCGTCTAACGTGGTCCTGCCATGCGCACAGCGGGGCCCCTCTCTCAGCTATGCATCAGGTCTGTTTCCTTAGTTCCCTTTAAAGACGTACGTATCAAAACCGTCAATACGTTTTGGTCACGGATTCTTCTTTATTCTAGTTTCAATTTTCACGCCTGCACCAACAGGTGTGCGGCCCCAGCTTTTTGATGAGTCAGCACAGTCTGGATGTGTTAGTGTCGTTGTGTGTGTTTCCCAGGATGTAGGGTCTGTGCTCACTTTGGGAGCCTTAGTCTAAAATCTGGCAACGAATATCACTAGTGTCAAAGGGGTAAACATTTTTTTTATCTTTATGGTGAAAATAAAGATGAAATAAGTCATCCTGAGTTGATTCAACATTAATACCAAATACTTTTAATTCTTTCTGAAAATATTTACAGAATTTATTTCTGTATATCAAAGCAGATGTTATATTCTTAGGCAATTTGCTTCTTATCTTATATTGTAGCTTCTTGTACATTTTTGTAATAAAGGGTTTCTACATACTGGATTTTCCTAAAGAGAGAAACATGGCTTGTATTTCTGATTTAGTTTCTTGGGATATAATAACCATGTCATGGGTTTTGTTATCTTTAAATAAAAACAACTTGTCTATAATACATAGATTTGTTAATATTATATCCTCAGTTTGCCAAAATGATGTAAAATAATTTGATTTTATGTATTTTTCTGATTTTCCTTGCTACTCTTTAAGTATTAGAATGCTGTGGAGATTTTATAATACAGAGATTTTCCGTAGTCTAACCTCAGGGAAAACTTATTACTGTCTTTATAATTACTCAGTGGGTATGAGAAATACGTGCTCAGTGATCCATCTCATTAATGGGTCTTGTCTTGACTGACTTGAAAAGAACCAAGGAAAGAATTTGACGGATTTGTTCAGTCAGGTACTGTCCTTGATTTCTCTGAGTGACTTTCTCTCCTCTTCACCCGCTTCTACCTGTGCTCATGCCCAATAATGAAAAGCTCTTACCTTCAACGCAGAGGAGACCAGACCTTCCATACGGACAGAGGCAGACAATGTCTGTCCCGGATTTAGGAACACAGGTGGCACCATTTCTACATGGGTTGCTTTCACAAGTTGCAAACTGGCACTGCTTGCCCGAGTACAGCCTTGGACAGTCACAAAACCAAGTTTCACTATCACTGAGAAGGGAAAAGCAATTATAAAACCAATCAGAAAACAAAAAATGATCTTTTACACACACACACACACACACACACACGCACACCCCCACATACACACACAAATAAAATTAACAATTGTGTCTTGTCTAGTAAGTGGAGTTTTTTCTTCTCTCTTTCTCTTTCTGTGATTTTAAACTTATGAGTATTTGTAGCTGTGTACTTTACATTGAAAGAAGATTAATGGCTTTTTAGATTGTTCAAAGCCATGCATTCTATTTTAAGCAGTCTATTTTTATTTTTTATTTAACTCATCTTTTATTTCACCTAAGGTGCCTTTGCAGGGCTTCATTAAATAGGTGTGGTGTTGTCTCAATAAAGTGCTTCAAATGTCTACTAGAAAAATCCATTTTAGGCTCCAAGCTCAGAGGAGAATTTCAAGCTGGGGCTAACCTTCTCCACAGAGGACAAGTCCTCCAAGAGCCACCCTTCTGTTAATTAAGAAAGCAAAGCACAATGGGGAGCTGTAATGACTACACAGCTCTCCAGCTTAGACTTTGGCTTGGTGGCCCCAGGCCCAGAGTCACCTGTGAAAGAAAAGCTCAGGAAAAATACTCCTCTCAGCTGCTGGGGAAACACTCTCCAGAGGGGACAGTGACTTAAATCTGTGGTTTCTGCCTTCCCTGCATCTATTCCCCTTTTAAAGTAACAGTAGTTTTAGTTTTCACTTCCAGACTCCCAGCCCTCAAGAATCTCAGCCCCCTGATTGGGAGGGGCAGACCACCTCTTGGTGTCAATCACAGTGATTAGTGCAGGATGGACCCCAGGGCCAAAGTGTTGGTGGCATCTGCCTATCCAGAGGGCTGAGGATAAATAACTAATATGTAGCAATGAAAATATTAGAGACTGGGTGAGACAGATAGATTATTGATGATATTATTTGGGTATTAGATCCAACCATTATGCAACGGTTATATAAGCTAGGTATCTCAACCCCCTTTTAGTTTTTAAGCCAATATGAGTTGCGGTTTTTTTCACTTGCAGTAAAATGAAGGTCATTTAGTATTGATGTCCTTTCCTTCTATTTTTTCCCCTTTCTCCTTGTTACCTCAGTCCACCACGTACCTTGCCATATATGGATCTAGGTTTTTATCTTTCCTGCTTTCATCTTATCTTCTAAACATGACTGTTAACTCTTAAGGGTAGGTGCCAGGACCACCCTGAAAATTAGGAAGCTAACATATTTTGTCTTCATGACTCAGCCTCCTCCCAGTCTGGTTGTAGATTTTACCCACACTATGGACTTGTTCTCTTGTCCTTCTCATCTTTCTGGTCTCTCGATAGCTTCCTTACATCTTTTAATCCCCTTTGTCCAAAATAAATTTGCTCACAAGAAAGTATCATATTCTTTCATACTAATGAATACCCGACTTGGAAATCTGGTGAGGTTTCCCTTTCCTAAAATGTCTATACTTTCTATTATTTATCAACATGAATGGGGTGAAGCAATGGGGAAGGTATGTATCAGGTAGCTGGTAAAGCTGACTTTGGTGGGGTGAGGCTTTGAGACCTTCAGATTTTGCCAACACATAAGGTGATCCTGTAAGTGATCAGTAATTTACTTATTTTATAACTTTCAGGGCAACTTGCTTAGCAGTTTACAAATAGTAGAAAATATCATAGGTTTCTGGAGTTGGGAAAAAAGTTAAAAATCAATGTCACCACCCTAGACAAACTCTTCTGTTTTGGGGCAACAAAACAAAGTTTTGAGGACTTTTGAGTCAACATTGTGCCTTCTTGCCTGAAAATAGTGGTGAAAGAATAGCCAGACCACCTGGCAGGTACAGAGATGCCTTCTGGTGGGACTTAAAGGTTAATTAGGAGCTTAATGTGGTTTGGGGCTATGGTTAAATCTAATGTAACTTTCCCCCACCCACCTAACTTGGAGTTAAAAGCTCAGCATTAAGCACATGTTTTCTAGGACAAAGTGTAGGAGTATAACACTCTTGAAAGCTGCATTCTAGATCAAATTTATCTTTCTGTAGTAAAGGAGAACACCACATATATGAAAGTCAAACAAATCTAAATATTGATTGATTTAATATAATCAATCATATAGACTTAACCCAAGATGCTTTTATGTTAAACCAAGGAAAACACTAATTTTAATCATGTTCCATTGATAAATCAAGTCTTATTTCCTTTTTGTTTTCATCAGCTGTTGGGAGAATTTGCTTGTATAAATTCATGGGAAGATGACAATTGTCTGCACTGTACATCAGTAGACAGCTAGAGCAGAGAGTGAACTAAAAATTCTCTAGAAAACACTCTATGAAAGGGGAAAATGCCTTCTCTGGCTAACCAAGGGCAAGGGTCCAAAGCCCTCTGGCCCATCTTGGTATTTCATTAGTATGTTATTAGAAAGAATCAGCTTTAACAAATTGAGATTTTGCCAGATGATGGTACCTGTATACACTTCACTTCAAAGTGTACCTTCAAATCCCAAAGGATTTCCTGGAGAGCCAGGTACTTCACCAGTAGTTTTAATAAAATAAATCTTTGCTACCAGCTGTGTCACATCAGAATCTAAAGGTTACTCCTATTTAGACCTTGCCAAAGATCTCATTCCTAAATCCCAACTTCTTCAGAAGCCAGCAAGTCAGCTGTTTTTGCTGTCACATAACTCACTTCAGTGCCTCTCTATACCCTGAAGCAAATGGCAGTGTCGACCAGGAAGGTGAGTGACCTGAGGTTGAAGGACCCTATGTAACAGTCGATTTTTGGATAACGATTAAAACAATGTCACCCTCCCTCACCCAGTTTATTCCAGATGTTGTAACGTTGTTGTGAATTTATTGGGGACTGTTTAATTAGTTACGGGAGAATTATCCACATGGAATATGCAAACCATCTAGAAAACTGTTTTGCAAACCTTCCTCTAAGGAGGTCAGGACAATTTTCTCAATGGAAAGTAGCTGTGGGAGAGAACTTAGATGTTGAGGAAGCTTTTACCTGTACTCCAGAATACCGTATTTATTGCCAACTGCTGTCAACCAGTATCCTCTGTCACTGACAGAGCCATGTGCCATGGGATAAATGAGCGTTGCTTCTGCTCTTGTTGGGGAGACAACGTAAGTGCATGAACTAGTCTCTGTAAGACATAGCATGTGTATGTGACAAGAGAATTTAGGCAGTAGCAAGGATTTTAAAGTCTTAGTTCTGTAATGCATGGATTCAGATGTCGGTGGCTTCTAAAAGCTGGCCTGAACTACACAATGTTACCAGTGAATCTCCCGTGGAGATCTTAAAATGTGCATTCCTGAGCTCCCCTTGCTCTCTGAGATTCTGATTTAGAAGATCTGGGGTGAGGTCGAGATTCTGCAGTTAAAAAATGTTATCAGGTGATCCTCTTGCATAGTCTATTTGAGCTTAAACCGGCTCTCCAGAGACTAATTTTCTCTCCAGAGTAAAAGCTTGATGGGCACTAGTTACTATTGTGTTCTTAGCAGGATGCCAGGACATTATAATTTTCTTTCTTTTTGGGGGCAACATTTTGACTTTTGACTAACATACATCTGAAAACATGATATTTACCCATCAAAGTACAAAGATTAGAGGGTTTTTATTTTACTAGTGCCATATAGGGTCTATTGCACATATATTTTACACTTGTCAACAACATGAAGCAGAAAAATATTCACTCATTTTAAACCTTAAAAAAACCCACCCATCTAAGTGTATGCAAACATCTGTATATTTTGCACTATAACTGCTACAATGTATTTGATTACAAGTCACAATACAGTCAGCATATCAAATGATTGTCATTAAGTTTCTATGTTTATTAAAAATTATCTTTAGAAAATTTAGCTAACAAAGTCAAAGATGCTGGCTTGAAAAGGATGCTCCTTATTTACATAGCACAGCCAGATGCCTGAAAACCTTCTAGAACTAAAAGGGCTCCTCATGTATTAACTTAAAAAATAAATAACTCTTTCTGCACTCTCTGTATCTCACAGATCATTAATGGATTTCAAAGCTGACCACCCACAGTGTCAAGAGAGGGAGATTCTCAGCAGGAAAATGTGCAAGAATGAATCCTTATGAATAATGTCTCTAGACACTTCTAAAAAATAAAATGACTGTTGGCAAAAAGAGCCCATCTCTCTTCATAGGCTCTTCTATTTATAGCACACGTCACAGGCTTAGGGAAGAATGCAAAAGAGATCCTGAATAGCTGTGGTTCAAGAGGGACTGCCATTCTACTTTCAGGAATTTCCCAAACTACAACCACAGAGCAATCCCCCCACCCCCAGAATTCCTTCACATTTTTGAACTCCTTTCAAAGAAGTTTTCAGCTGTGTGTGGAGACTTGCTCTCCCAGCACCACACATAGTTGTTTTGTCTGTCTCTAAGACAAAGCTGCCTAAAAGGATGCTATTTCTTGCAACAAGGCATGCCATCATACTGGACATTTTTCATTTTTAACTTTTGCTTTTTAAAAGTAGCCAAACCTGAAAATAATAGAAAAAAATCAAAACGAAAATTATCTTAAGGTGGTCTGGAAAGTGAACTAGGAGAAACATCGCTTGTATAATCTACCCATGAACAGAGAGGCTGGAGAAAATGTCTTTCTGTTTCAGGAGCTTTTTACTTTAAATGGAAAGAATTTACCAAAGGCAGAAACAAAGAAGATGGAAAATGATAAGAGCAATAATAAAAGTCACAGACTCACATGTGAAGAAAATATAAAACATACCTAAAACAGGAATAATTCACAAAAGATATAAAATACTTTTGTTTCTTCCTGTTCTAGGAGCTACCGATTCTATCTCATGGGTATTTTGTGAAGAAAATTTGAATTTATGTTATAATCTCTCTCTTTTTCTCCCTCTATCCCTCCTCCTCTCTCTTAAAACCATGGTTCAAGACCTTTTACAAAAGGTCTTCATTGATAAAGAAAAATGATCAGAAATTCCTTCCCAGCAAGAGACATCTTTTCCATTTCTTTTGCTTTGGACCCACTTGTCCTTATGAAATGGAGTTAAAGCCTTGCTTCCAAGGGAGGAGACTCAGAAAATATCAAACCCCAAACAGAGAGCTAACATAGTAAAAGTGGCCATAAGCTAAATAAATTAAATGAGATATGCTTGAAAATGTGCCTAGCACAGTATGTGACACTGATCAGCTATTCATTATATTTTAGGGAAAAGAGGGGGCATAGGTGAAACATATGATTAATTGAGCCTGAATCAGTTAATGATGGCATAAAAGCTATAGAATGGAATCTGATACAAAGAGAAGTGGTCTGATTTGACCCAACAATTTGACTCCTAGACAAAAAGCCAATAAAAATGAAAGCATATGTCGACACAAAAACTCATAATGAATGTTCATTGCATACTCATGATAACCAAAAGACAAAAACAACCAAATGTCCGTCAACTGACAGAAAACAATTTATATGAAATTTGCAGAATAGGGGAATCTATAGAAACAATAGATTAGCGATTGTCTAGGGCTGGGTTGGAGGTGGAGGGATTAGGAGGTAATAGCTTAACAGTACAGGTTTTCTTTGTTGGGTGATTTTCATGTTCTGAAATTGATTGTGGTGATAGTTATACAACTATGAATATACTAAGTATTATTGAATTGTCCACTTTAAATGGGCAAATTATATGTGAATTATATCTTAATAAAGCTGTTACCAAATATAAAAAAAAAGTATGCAAAGAAGTAGGGAAAAAAACAATAAAGAGAAATGGGCTGGGACAGAAGGATATTGATGGGTGAGAAAATAAAATTGTGCATTAGAATGCATCATTTCATACATCCCCCAATTAATAAAAGTATCTTAGGGTCTTGAGATTAGACTTTGTGTCCAAGAAATGATTTCAGAATAGTTTTCCTACTCTGTGTTCATTGCAAAATTAGCCAGTTTCCAGTCCCATGCACCATAAGGGCATTTTGGGCAGGATTTAATATAATGTTATCAGTAAATGCAATGCTGATGAAGCTCTGGAGTTCTCAGATAATTTCCTGTAAAGATAATGTGCCTATTTGGAGGCTATTTAAGGCTAGGAGAGTTGGTATAAGCTTTCAAAATGCTATTTTAACTCCTACTAAAAAGAAACAAAAAATTCTCTTAAAATGTTTAAGCCAACAAATTGTTGTTTCACGTGCTCCCCTGACCTCAGTCACGTTCACACACATACAGTTTCTACTCAGCTATTTCCATAGTTAGTTCAACTGTTGTCGGAAGGTGGAAGCATGGCCTGCAACGTTGATGGTTGTTCTTTTCTAATGTCAAGGACTATTTACAAAATTGCTGTAGGGGAGAATTTATTCCTCACAAACATAAGGAATAGTAAATAACAACTCTAAAAGACACGCATTTATGAACACTGAAACATTTTTATGAGCATTGCTACATTGTTGAATCTGCAACAAGAAATGTAATTTTTTGTTTTGTTTTTTTTTTTGGCAATTTGTTGCTTATTTCAGGTCCTCTTTTTCCTCAAATCTTTATGTTCTAATTTTGGGTTGGGGGAAAAAGCAAGAAATTTAGAGAAGTTCTTGCCTTTTATACTCTTATACTTATTCAGGCTTGCTCTTATAGTACAGTTTGCATCTCTGCCACTAGAGCAAGAGGGTGACATCTGGAACGGTCCCAGATCTTATGCAGAGTCAGTGTCTTGAATGATACAGACCATATATTATTGACTGGCAAGATGTTTAGTGTCTATCCCTTGAACCACATGGTATATTTAGCTTATAATTTTGAAGGTCATATACAAAGTTGGGCACACAGTTATGAGCAACAATATCGAGTTTGCCATTCAGTACTGACTCTGTACAAGAGGTCGTTTCCTCAGTCCCAAACCCAGTTCAAGTCTTTGTCTTGGGCAGCTCCTTCGCTGTAGCATAGCCTGCACGTTTAAGTTAGTCCAGATCACGTTCTCTGTTCATCTGACTTCTTTTCCCCTTCCACAAAACGGTTGTTCAGATCTTTCCCAGTCTCTAAGCCCTGTGACCCATACTCACGTGGGATGACTTCATTTCTGACTCAATAGTTAAAATTTCAGTCATCAACATCAGTGCTTGACTTTCTACATCATCTCCTGCACTTACTTCTCCACCCTTCTCTCCTTTTGCCCAGTTGAAGGATTTTGGGCAGGGAAGTAATCATATTATGTTTTAGAATTTTTATTCTAGGGCTGTTACTGTCCCAAGTGTGAAAGCCCATCTACTGACACTGGGTTGTGGTGAAGGAAAATGCAGCATTTGTTGCAGGGCACCCAGCCTGGCGCCAAGCAAGGAGACCAGGCAGTTCATGCTCAAAAGACCCAAACTCCCTGATGGCTTTCAAGGGAGGGTTTTTAAAGGCCAGGTGAGGGAGAGGATAGCAGGGTGTGTGACCTATTTGCATACATCCTTCTGATTGGTTGGTAGTGAGGGAACAGGATGATGTGTCGGGAATCTCAATCATCAGCCTTTTGTTCCCAACCAGTCTGGGGTCTACGTGCTGGTGGTCAGCAGGTAGTTAACTTCTTCCACCTGGCGGGGGTTTTAGTATCTGCAAAACAGCTCAAGGACATGGCTCAGGATATTATCTATAGCCCTTGAAGAGGAACTAAAAGTTCTGGACTTTGTTTTATGAAAGAACTATTATTAATTTGTCTTGTTTGAAAATTTTCCTTTGTTTCTGTGTTTTCTCACTTCTCTGATTAAACTTGCTCTTTGGAACTCAGGGAAGGCCTAGGAGGCTAAAGCTTTTCTACAAAAAAGAGGTGGGGGACATGGAGGTCTGTTCCTGGGAAGGCCCGCAATCCTGCTAGGTTTCAGGGCTACAGTGTGGAAAATGTACTGGGGGGACACTGAGGGAAGGGGGGTTTCTTTCCTAGTTCTGATGTGCTTTCTTCTTCTTACTGCTGCTGGGGCACCCAGTGGTGCTCACTCCCAGCAAATTTCAGCTGTGCTTCCAAGTATGGTTTTCCAGTGAGTTCTGCTGGCCCTTTGTTGTTGTGGGCAGCACCTTGGTGACTCAGCAGCAGCCCTGTGGGTGCCTTCTCGGGGAGGTCCTCACATCCCAGAGGATGAGTCAGCAGTGCCCCTGCCCGGTTTCCTGGGAGCCTCTTTAGCACCCAGTAGGTAGCTTCCTCTCCCATTTCAGGCCTGTGGCACCTTTGTGAACTTTTCCACATCCAGTGGCCACACTCTCTGTAAGGTGGTCTCAATACCCGCCAGTGTGTGTTTGTGTGTGTGTGTGTGTGTGTGTGTGTGTGTGTATGTGTGTGCTCCAAATTTGTTCCTTCCCTGAGTATTCTTCCTCAGACCTGGGAGAAGGGAGTGCTCCCTACATTCACTATACCTAAACTCTTTAATGCACTGTTTACATTTTAGGAGTTAATACTCTGTTATTTGCTAATAATTCTTCATATTCAACTTTCCTAAGTGACTATGTGGCTTCTGTCTCCTGCCAGACCTCAAGTTATACACAGATTAGCCAGTTGTGTAGGTTATTAAAGAAATCCAAGCAGAAGTGTAGATAAACCCAATGGAAGTGGGCATAGAGAGAAATGGTTTGATACATGTTTAGAGGAAAAATATTTAGCTAACCTGATGATTGGTTTCTGGTTTGGGCAATGGCATAGATTTTGCTGCCATTCTTGGAATTGAAGTATAAAGATTTGGAATATAGAGGGAATATATAATGAACTCACTTTTACATGTATATTATTTGAAGCATCCATGGATATCCTAGTGAATATGCGATGTAGTATCAAAATAAACTGTATGAATGTAAAAATAATTTGATTTCCCTTAAAATTAAGAGAACCTATGGATTACAATGCTAGTTGGTGTTGAGGGAGAGGCAGCTGAAGGAAAATAAACTTTGACTCAAACACCGAAAGAATTTAAAGTGCTGGATCAACTACTTACCATGTCAGTGAAATGAGAAAGGTTGCACTAAAGTATTTGTCCATTTTACTTTTGTTACCACTGCATGAAAAGATACTCGTGTGTGTGGGAACATGGTATGGGAAAGTTCTTTTCAAGCTTAAATGAACACATACTTTTTTCTTGGATAGATACAGTTAACATACATGAAAAAGCTGTTGTTCCCAAGAGCAATTTGGTGAGCTTATTGGGGATAGTTGTGAAAGTGAAAACTATGCCCGTAGGAGAGAACTGACTAGATAGAAAGCATTGCAGCTCCTTTTCACACAACTGTTCTGCAGACAATGGTGACGATGATGATAATTCATTATCAAATGAACCATCTGGGAGGAGTACTAAGAGGACAGCAGGAGTAAACAGAGACAGACCCTAGCAAAGTGTGGGCACGGTTTTCTTTTGTTTGGGGTCATAATATTTCCCCTTAGCTTATTATACTGAATGTATGATTAAACATAAAGTGTTCCCACCTTAAACTAAGTCTGAAGTAGAAAGGCCGTGGTTTTATTTTAACTGCAATACTATCTGGAAACTCATTCTATTAGGGTTCAAATTTACATATATTTAGGGCATGATTATAGAGTATTATTTTGTATTAAGTTGATAAAAATGAGATAAAAAGGTCAGAGAACTGAAAACAGCTTTCCTGAAGAAAGAACTACTGACAATAAATCACTGCTTTGCTACCTTTGATATAAGTGTGCTTCTTTTCCTTTTTCTTTTTTCCTTTAATCCTGAAAGGGATAATTTGAGTTTTAAATACAAGAGGTTGAAAGTGGCTTCAGGCTTTTTCAATTAAAAGTTTAAGTTTTCAAGTTCTTTGTCCTGGAAAAGACTATCTCTTCTTGGAACTGGTTGACATGTTAAATGGACTATTTCTTTGAAAACCCTGTACAATGGCCAGCCTTCATCAAAAGGTGCTTCAGCTAGAGGCGAGCTTCTCAGTTCAGTGACCTTACGGACGGTAAAGGGTAGTTTTAAAAGGTATTGATGCCTAGTTAACACTTTTTTTGGACGCTCTATTAGATGTAACAATTTTCTTTTACATTAAATGGATAAAAAAAAGAACAGTCAACTTTCCTGCTGTTTCAATAGTTTCAATTAGTTTCTCCCCCTCAATTATTCCATCAGATTGGCTCCATTGCATTTTGCTATTTGGGGGGATCATTTTAAGCCCCTTTCCCAGGAGTTTATTATTTTTAAAACAATGATTCACCATAAAATGCATCTCCACCTGCAGGAAGCAATTCCTAAATTGCTTCACGTGACAAATCCCAAACCGCTAGGCTCACTATAGCACAGAAATAGAACTGGTTTGGAAAAGGATTACATATTGGGTCCAGAAAACCTTCTTCTGAGACAGGTTATGGCACGGAGCAGATCTCTGAAAGCTAGAGGCTACTTTTCTTTTTATTTTTTTAGTACAATTTATTTGAAGTTTTCTTTCATTTGTTTGAAATATTTCCTGGTAAAAAAGTTAGATTTCCTGGTGACTAACATATATGAGTTATTTAGTTGGTACAAATTCTCCAATCAGTTCAAACTGAATGACATTTTTCTATGCAACTTAAAATGGATTTGAATAGACACATATTTTAATACTTTTTTCTCAGAATGTATAAATCTTGAATTCAATTCCGAATTCATTTCATTTAAAGTTAATTCCTCCCTCTGCCCCTCCATGACACATATATGCAAAGTATTCAGCACCAAGTTATTTCTATTACTCATGTAATAGAGTTATATTTTTGGCATAAGCTTTATTTATAGGAAAGTGTAAAATGGGTTAGAAAATCTTCATTTATCTTAGTTGCTTTAAGTCTAATCAAAGTAAAATAGAAGTCAAAAAAGCAGGTCAAAGGACAAAGACTTGTTTGCTAGTTTAATCACATGTAGGAAGCTATTGTTCTCCTTGGGACTTAGAGCGGTTGATTATTCTACAGGATTTTAAAAGACAAGGCACAATTTACCTTAATCCTACGTCAGCATGTTCCTGAAACTGATTAGCCTTTCACACTAGAAAGAAGAGACACATTAGAACTTTCAATCGAAAAATCCTGCAGCTACTTTCAACCTCTGATATCTAAAATCAAGTTATCTGTTTTTTAAAAAAAGTGAAAAGAACTAGCTAATCTGTAAATTAGTCAGGAGTCATTTGTTCTCAAAAAGTATTGTTAGTGACTATCCCAGTTCCTTCATGAAACCTCTAGGTGTGAAGGTGCATTGTAATATATAAAACAGGACTATTTAAGGGATGCTTTGTTCTTTTACAAAAGGTGTCACTCAAGTCTCCAATAAATAGCTTCATACAAATATTTTTCAGAGATATCCCATCTGCCAAAAGCAAGGTTGTCACATTGTGTTTGGTTTTGCACTGAAGTTCCTTGAAGACAGTCCATAAGCCTCCTTGAAGGGAAAAAGGACAGGTCTTTTACCCAGCCTGCTGCACCTCAGCCAGAGCTAGTTTGCTGTCATTTTGAATCATTCATTTATTCACTCAATCAGCAAATATGACCTCTCTATGCCAGACATTGCTAGGCACTGCAGTGAATAAAATAGATCTTGCCCCATTTTGTATTGAATTTACATTCTGAATGGGGAGACAGGAATTAAGAAATTAAGTATACAATTACAAATTATATTAAGTGCTAAGAAAGATGATCGCAGATGCTTCAGGAGAGGACAGCAGGAGGCTTTTTTTAGATGAGTGATCAGAGGGGAATTTTCAATAAAATTAATAATTGAATGGAAATATAAAAAATAAGGAATTGGCCTAGGTAAAGAGTGGGGTGTGTTTCAAACAGTGAACAACACATATGAAGGACAAGATATGAGCAGCAGCCTGGCATATCCTAGGACTCAAAAGCAGCCATTTTTGCCTAGAGTTCAAAATAAGGGAGGGAGTTTGAAGAACCAAGCAGAGGCTAGATCCTACAAGGATGTCTCTGATTTTATATCCAAATATACCCAACAGTTAACTTAAACATAATTAGTGTGATGTTTTTCCCCTTCATTTGAGCAAGGTGATACTCTGTAAAAAATTCCTGCTACACATCATAACATAGTATTCATCTTTCTTTCTTCAATGGATTCCTTCAGCTAGTAACCAGTCACAACCCTCCCCAGCTTTTAAAGCAATGGCTTCCTCTTATATGTGCAACAAAATTCAACCTTTTTTTTTTTTTTTTTCTTAACCGGAGCCCACAGGTCTGGACATGATCTGGCCCCTCTTCCCTCTGATCCATTGTCCTCTTACTTTAGAAGCCCTGGACGTGCCATGTCAAGTCCCCTCGGCTCCACTGACTGGAGCAGCTATCCTAGGCAGCTCCCTGGGAGCCCAGGCTCACCGCACTCTGCCAATTTCTCACCACAAGAGTGCAAATCATTTTTGCCTTGGGCTCAGAAGTTCACACAGGCTCCTTCTTGCCCTGGGCAGAGGCAGCCTGAAAGAGCAGCATTAACGCCTCTGGGACAATCTTCAACCAGTGGTGGTTGGAAGGAGTGGAAAAATGCTTCTTCCTTTCACCCTTCAGTTGCCCACTTCTTGGAGACCTTCTGTGGGCTTCTCAGGAGGTTCCAGCAGAATTGAGCCCCTGTCACCTAGAGCAGCGATGCAATAACTTCCCTTTCTCTTGACCTTGCCTTGCTCTGTCTCCTGGCCCCCAGTCCTTCACTGGCTCCTTGCCATCACTTCTGATAAGTTGCTTGTACCTAAGCCTGTGATACAACCTCTGTTTTGGGGAGAACCCAAACTGTGGTCCTGACTTTGCAAACATTCTGTGTTTGCTCTCCATTTAGGCTCTTTGTGCTCTGCCTGGAACTTTCTTCTGCCTTTGTATAGCTTTACAGTGGGCCTTCTCATGATCAAATTTCAGATGGAATGTTATCCTCTGAGAGGAGTCTTTAATCTAATGTTGCTCCCGCACTGCTCATTTCTGTTCATTACATTACTCTTAATATGTTTATTACAGCTGATCACTTTTGAAATATTCCTATTTATTTTCTTATTAATTTAGTTGATTATTTACTGTCTACTGCCTAGAATGTAAGCTCCAGGAGAGCAGAATCCTTACTACACTACGAAGTTGTGTTCTCAGAGCTTGGAACAATGGCTGACATGTAATGATTACCCAATGAATGTGTGTTGAGGAATTTAAAAATAAAATTCTATGCATTTTCAAGGGAAAATAAAATATATAATGTAATATTTTTCTTTTAAGAACACATACCTGAAACAATCTCCTAAGTGTTTCTATTGCTTAGGAGAGATAAGTAAAACTTGTATCAAGTAAATGAAAAGATCTGGGTTGTGAATACTTGTGTGTATACATATGTGAAGATTCATTGAGGGCACCCTTGAGATGCGTGTGCTTTACTGTATGCAACTTATCTTTAAATATAGATTTTAAAATGTTTTGACCTGGTTTGGTTCTTGGTGAACAAAAATATAAACCACTTCTGCATTATTAAGAATATAAAGGCTACTTTCATGTCAATGTATTTTCAGATAATCCATCAAATTCTGATTTTTGAAATCTTACTAATCAAAGAATACTTTGGGCACATTTTTACATTTAAATGATCAAATTCACTTTATTAACAAAGCAAAAGATCAATCTATACCACATAAGTTCCCGGAGAGAAGGAGTCTTTCTTCCATGAGGACGTTTAAAAAAATAATAGGACTTTTGATAGTGAGGAACTGGGCATGTGTATTAACAAGTTACTAGATGATTATGGTACACATCTCTGGTGACATGATTTCCACATTTTCACAATATTTCTACTGTACATACCTAAACCACTTTGGGAGTAAAAAGAGAATATTTTGAATGAGTCTGTCCAACTTTTTAAAAATTGGAAGCATTGGTTATAGTTGTACACTTTGGGTGGAATATTCTTCTTCCAATGTGAATGGTCTATAGTTATATCAAATAATTATCCATCAATAAATGATGACTGACAGTCTTTGCAAAGTGAGCTGTTTTCAAACAAAACATCTTTTATATGGCATGGTTTCAAGACCTAGAAAGAAACTTAAAAGTTGGCATCCTAGATCCCTAGTTTCTAGGTAAAAAAGGAAAAGATGCTCCATGTTTCTTGTCATGCCTTGATTTAAGGGACTGAATAATCTATACATTTTTTTTATTGAATAAAAGAAAACAGCTCTTTATCTACTGGCATGGGTCATACAAGGATCATCTTATGTCTGTTTGATTTCAAAGCACATTGACTTTTCTTTTGAGTACATTTTACAGGATTAAAACTTGACATATTTTAAGTTTGTATTTTAAGATATCTTGTCTACAAAACAAGACCTATTCTCCAGTTTGTATGTTAGATAATATGAAATCAAGTCACAATGGGAAATGCTATAGTCTGTATAGACAAAGCAAAAAGAGAAAAGATACACATATATGGTTGCACTGAAAAAAAATGGTATTACTTTAAGCTAATGTGTTAACTATTTAGAAGATTCCAGAAATAAGTACTGTCATGGAAACTGCAACATAATGCATTTTGAAAATGATAAATTCCTTAGGAATTTGGTAATAAGGTGATAAGAAGATGATGAGGTGTTAAAGAAGTTAGTTTCTGCTATGATTTTTTAAGTCCATTTTATCTTTATTGATGGCTTATAACACTTCAATCTGTATACTGACCTTTTATTCTGACTGCTACCTTAACTGTGCCTATCACAGATTTTTGGGAGATGAGTATAAATAATGAAAGGTTGAAAGTGCCCTCAAAATGTTATAAAATTGAGGGTTGACATTTTTCAAAAGTGCAAGAGTGAGAGTTTCAAAATGTTGAATATTACCATGGAAGGAAAGTGTACTTG
The DNA here is from genome assembly GCF_003031525.2 of Neophocaena asiaeorientalis asiaeorientalis. Classification (NCBI taxonomy): domain Eukaryota; kingdom Metazoa; phylum Chordata; class Mammalia; order Artiodactyla; family Phocoenidae; genus Neophocaena; species Neophocaena asiaeorientalis. The sequence continues at coordinate 4,238,456 of NW_020172187.1, read as the reverse complement.
GGAAAATTAAATCTGAGTGCAGAAAGTGAGGCAACTTTTATATTTGGCACAAAAGGTTGTTTCCTTACTTTTGGTAATGGAATATAATTAAGCACTTAATTGTTTTATTTTCATTCAAGTTCAGACATTGGGGGTCAGGTAGGTCAGGACACTGTCTGGCTCATTTATTGCAATAAAATACAAACAGTTGACCCAGCAGCAAACTGATGAAACAAGGGCCTATGAGTGAGACAGCAACTGCAGGTATAAGAACAAATTAGTTATTAACATAAGCTTGAAATATGTAAATGCACTACCTTGTTCTAAGGAAATGTTAATACATTTTTATTTATGCTGATTCTTGGGTATAATCAGAATATATCCAGCCTATTATGCAGTCCAATCTGAGAGGACCTTAACTAACTAAAAGGAGATTAAAAACTATTTTTGTTGGCTTTTGAAAAAAGAACAGAGGTGTTGAGCATAAATAGTTAAAGATATATCCTATTTAAAATGTAGATAACATCTTTGCCCACAATGTCAATGATTTCATTTTGCTTCAGTTGTTAATCAAATCAATTAAAATTGTACCAAGTAATTATAATATGAATTGTATTATCATATTCATTATTGAACGATATAAGAGAAAATGGAGGCATAATCATTGAATCAGTAGTTTGGATTTTGGAGACATAAAATTTTATTTAATATGTGTTTTATCTTAGAGATGAAGGAACTGAGAACTGTGAAGTCTTCACAGCTTGTTAGCATCAGAGTTGGAACCAGAAACGAAAGCCCCTATGAATAAAAGCAATAACTTTAGGACATAGTTGGTTAACCTGTCCTAATCATTCTATGAATCTCCATCCTGTCTGAATGACCTTAACAATAATGTTGGGATTTATCTATTCTGATTTTAATCCTATTCTGCTCTCCGTCTCCCTGGCATCTTTCAGTAAGATGCATCTACCAACCAACCCGTCACCTACAAGGTAAAATCTAGTCTGTCTGCTTGCCCTACGCACTTCTCAACCTCCAACTCTGCTACCCTGAACCAGACCCTTAATTTACCATCAGTGACAGATTCAACCTGGGCAGTTCCTTGGACCCACCCCCACCTTTGCACCTTTTTAAAAAAAATTTTTTTTAATTTATTTTTTTTATACAGCAGGTTCTTATTAGTTATCTATTTTATACATATTAGTGAATATATGTCAATCCCAATCTCCCAGTTCATCCCTCCACCCCCACCTCACCCCCGCCTCTGCACCTTTCCTACTGAGCTCTTCCCTCTGCTTAGCTTTCCCTTCCCCTAAACCCTCCTCTTCTTGACATGAGTAATTCTGATTTAGGCTTCAAGGATGAGATCAGCTTTTCCCTCTAGAGGAAACTGTTCCATAAGCTTGACAGACCTTCTCTTTGGAAAGGCTGTCCCTTCAATGTGGTCTTTCAGCTCCCATGGGGCTGCATAAAAATGGGCCCTGGGCCTGGAACACCTCCTTTCCTAGAGGTAAAGAGCTCACACAGCCTGTGCTGGGCGCATCACCTCCTGGGAAAAGGTTTTTCTCTGTTTCATGCTTAATGACTGCCCTTTTGTTCTGTTGAAGTGTGTGTCAAGGACCCGTAGGCATGTACTTCAGATTCTGTGGGGAGGAGTTGGGTCCTGCTGCAGAAGCACAGGAGAGGTTTGTAGGCCAGTTGCCCTGCATCAGCTGCCAGGGTCGGGGGAGAGGGACTTGGTCCATGACAGGAGGATGTGCTCCATGGGAACTGATTTTGTTCTGTCTCTTCTACGGAGTAGAGTAAGGAAAGAGCAAGTAAAGCCCTATTCCATTCAAGTGAAGGACTGTTGTGTTGTCCTTGGCAACTCCAATACAAGACGCCACGGGTAGAAGTGTGTGGAGTCCTCCGTGGGATTGGTAGCTGGTGTACCATGTTCTGCTCCCCTGGGACTGGTACTCGGTGTAAGGCGTTCTGCTCTAAACTTCCATGAACTTGGGGTAATCGTTTCTCTCTATTACCTCAAAGCCTTTGGTGCATATTTCTATGTTAACATTCACCACATTACTCGGATGTGTGTCTGTTGGTTCAACTCCACTGTAAAATACTTGAAAGATCATGTACGCTGGATGGGAACATCTGCCTTCCCTAATCTGTTAAACTGTTTTCATAATTTTCATAACTCTAACCATTTCCTACTTGATTATGAACCCCAAGTCTATATGTCTATTCAGGATCTTTTTTGTGAGTACCACGGTTTTATTACAACTGTACCTTCTAAGCAGTTCTTCTGTCATTATATATATCACAGTGCGTTGAATCATTTGTCTATAGGTCAGGCTTCCCAATATCAAATACTGCATCTTAAATCATTTTGTATACCTAATTCTTATGTACTAAGTAATTATTAAGTACTAAAACTGTTTGCTTAGTTATTTTTCTCATACTTTATTTTATTTTATTTTTTTTTTGCGGTACACGGGCCTCTCACTGTTGTGGCCTCTCCCGTTGCGGAGCACAGGCTCCGGACGCGCATGCTCAGCGGCCATGGCTCACGGGCCCAGCCGCTCCGCGGCATGTGGGATCTTCCCAGACCGGGGCACGAACCCGTGTCCCCTGCATCGGCAGGCGGACTCTCAACCACTGCGCCACCAGGGAAGCCCTCATACTTTATTTTTTAAAGCAATTTTAGGTTCAGTGCAAAATCGAGTGGGCAGTACAAAGAATTCCCATATACCCTCTGCCCCTACACTTGCACAGCCTGCCCTGTGATCAACATCCCACACCAGAGTGGGACATTTGTTATAATTAATAAACCTTCACTGACACATCATTATTATCTAAAGTGCATAGTTTACATTAGCGTTCACTCTTGGTGTTATACACTTTATGGTTTTGACAAATGTACAGTAACATATATTTACCATTACTGTATCATACAGAATAGTTTTGCTGCCTTAAGAATCCCCTGTGCTCCACTTCTTCATCTCTCCTCCTGAATTCCTGTTATTAGAATGTCATATGGTTGGAATCTTACAATATGTAGCCCTCTCAAATGGCTTCTTTTACTTAGTAATACACATTTGCTTTCTCCATGTCTTTTCATGGCTTGATAACACATTTCTTTTTAGCTGTGAATAATATTTAAGTGTTTGGATGGACCAGTTTATTTATCCATTCATCTGCTGAAGGTCATTTTGATTTGACCCATTTTGATTATGAATAAATGTGCTATTGCTTGATTATTTTTCATAATGTAAAAAAAAGTGTCTTTGCAGATATAATTAAGTATGTTGAGATAAGGAGATTATATCTTGGATTATCTGGGTGGGCCCAAAATGTCATTACAATTATCCTTATAAAAGAGAGGCAGAGAGAGAGAACTGCCTCAAACAGGAGAGGAGAAGGCCATGTAACCATGGCAGTAGAGACTGGGGCTATGCACACAGCCGAGGAACATTGGCAGCTGCAAGACACCAGACACAGAGTGTCTTCTACAGTTTCAAGAGGGAGTGTGGCTAGGAGCTGTCCTTGGTTCCAGCCCAGTAGTCCTGATTTTGGACTTCTAGCTTCCAGAACTGTGAGAAAATAAATTTCTGTTGTTTTATGTCACTGAGTTCATCGTGATTTGTTGCAGCACTCAGAGGAAATGAATATAAGGTCTTACCGTGTTTCTGCACTCAGTCATATGGTGCAGGTAAAAAGACAAATAGGGCACTGGCCTTGAAAAGTGGGAGTGGGGTCTGTAGGATAGGCAGGCTGTGACGTGAAGGAAAATGTGGCAAGCAATGTGTTTTCATTTCCCAGAGACAATAAGAATCCAGTAGACTGTTAAAGTAGGGGAGTGGCATCATCACCTTTGTCCTTGAGGGAGATGGAGAACCTGGAATTAAGGACACTAACTAATGAGATTGTTACTCTGATAAGAATTTGAACTGTACTGAAGAGGAGAGGTTTGAATTTAAGATTTTTCTATAGTGGAATTGGAGATATTTGGTAATTACAGCATTTTTGAGACGTGTTGCCATCTGGGCTCAACATTAGGGACAATTCCGTAGTAATGGTTTCTGCTCAGAAGCTTGGGCTTTCCCTACTTAAATCACATAAATTCTTCTGAAAAATGATTTATTATTTTGAAATTACTTTTTATCACAGATAATAGTCTTTTAAAAATGTGCCTCTAAATAATTGTTTCTCACATTCTTGATAGTTTTTATAAAAGTGTGAATGAATCAACCCAGAAATTTATACCACACACTACTTCCAGCAAGTAAAAACTACTAATTACTGTAATGATTTAATTTTAGGTGATCTCAAATATCACTTGAATGATGAATCAAATTATTGTGAATGGACATAACTATCTTGTCAAATATTAAGTCTCAGAGAAAAATATAAGATCAAATAAATAGCATTCTAAGTATACATTGATGGAATAATTTTGCTAATAATAAAATAGGGTAGTCATATTAGGAAGCAATGAGTTTTTAATACATCATTCTGAAGAATAAGTTCAATTCTTACATAAATGAAGTGAAAAAACATGGAGTCGTTGGGGGGCGGGGGAAGATGGAGGAAGAGTAAGACGCGCAGATCACCTTCCTCCCCACAGATACAACAGAAATACATCTACACGTGGAACAACCCCTACAGAACACCTACTGAACGCTGGCAGAAGACCTCAGACCTCCCAAAAGGCAAGACAGTCCCCACGTACCTGGGTAGGGCAAAAGAAAAAGGAATAAACAGAGACAAAAGAATAGGAACGGGACCTGCACCAGTGGGAGGGAGCCGTGAAGGAGGAAAGGTTTCCACACAATAGAAGCTCCTTTGTGGGCAGAGACTGTGGGTGGCGGAGTGGGGGAGCTTTGGTTCCTCGGAGGAGAGCGCAGCACAGGGGTGCGGAGGGCAAAGCGGAGAGATTCCCGGACAGAGGATCGGTGCTGACCGGCACTCAACAGCCCAAGAGGCTTGTCTGCTCACCCGCCGGGGTGGG